>NW_026929884.1:0-109930 GCF_032062105.1 Saccostrea cuccullata
TACCCTAAGCAAACTTGCATGGAGCTTACACTGCCCCAAATCCCTGCCTCACTATAAATTTTAGCCTAGTGACGGCCTTGAAAAAGGGTCTATCAAACCGTTATGTTCTAATAACTCTATGATTTTTATTATTAAAAAAACGAAAACACGAAACATTGAGCATTTTGCGTTTTGGTAGTTAGTTAACAAGAAGAAATGCATTCATATCTAAACATAGTAGAATTTGCAGCACTCGGAAAAAATGTTTAAACTTTATGAATTTAATGATTATTTTGATGCAATTTGCTCAGAATCTAGATACTTTTTATTATGACTAAGAAAAGATTTAAATATGAACTTTTGATTAATCAGCTAATCAGCATCAAAATAAAAGTCGTACACTTTTGCTGTGTTAAATCAATTATTTTGCCATACTTTAAATTGTGTTGTGTAGTGTAAGACAATAGAAAAGTACATGGAAAAAAGCCATAAAGAAAAAAAGGTATAATTTCAAATCAAATATATCAGGAAAAAAACAACATTTCATCAAGGTATACTGAGTATGATTGGAGAGAAGATTACTGAGTGTAACATAGCATCAGTAGGTTATGGAAAAAGAGAAGCAAATCCTACGAGACCTCAGAAGAAGTACGTAATACATATATATGAAAAGAAGCATAACATAAGATTATAGAGTAAAATAGAGGAAATGTACTCCTGAAATCAATACAGCAATATAAATCATAAGAGAGATATTTAGTTATCTATAGATCATTACTGTGATCATAATTTATATATCCTAAAGCGATAGGAGTAAAACATAATTTGCTTAAACAACTTGTTTATATGATTGTTAATTTTGAAAGGGGCTCCTGTATTTTAAGGAAGAGTATCTATTTTTTGTACTATGAAATAAATCTTTTTAATTCTAGTTTTGCGTTGTATATTTTTACTGTCCATATCTTATAGTAAGTAAACAACTTATAAAACTGATGTGTATTATATCATACACCTGGTCCAGTAATCTTGAAATTAAACATATCACAAAGTCTGACTCATCTGTTTCATATTTTGATACTTAACCAAATAGACGTTAATGGTAACATAACAATAAAACATTAAATAATAAACATGATAACGTCACGTCTTCTATCGTCAACACCCCTTTCTCATATGTAGCAATATACCCTTATCACCAGCATATTGGATTTGTCTCTCACTTGATTAGCTGTAGAAACCTATACCATAACGCTTCAGATTCTGTAGTGCAAATACTGTGCAATTTATGGCGCAAGATTTTCTACTCGTTGTCGGGGGTGTATTTCTCCATTTTCTAGCATTTGACAATCAACGTTTTCATTCCCTAATACTAGATATACTGAATTACAAACCAGAATATTTTTTTCCGCCTCCTAACCCTTTAGAGCCATCTTTACTGATCAATAAGCGCTCGTTTTGAATATTTTGTTGTCGGATGGGAGAATATTCAAAGCAAGCAAGCGAATAGGTCTGTAGAGCCACCTTTAAAGGGTATGGCGGTTGATAAAATATACTGGTTAGTTATAGAATATGTCTAGAATTAGGGAGGATGATAAAATTACTGGTTAGTTATAGAATATTTCTAGAATTAGGGAGGATGATAAAATATACTGGTTAATTATAGAATATGTCTAGAATTAGGGAATGAAAATAAGTTGAGTCCAAAGCAGAAAATCTTGCACCTTTTAAAATTGCAAAGTACCCCGGTATTTGCATTACGGGAGCTGATGCGATATAGTTAAAAAACTAAACTTTAAAACCATAATGCTACAGTTTCTGCAGCTATCACTTGATTAGAAACGCAAGAGCATGCTACCTATAAACAATTTCTAAAACGAAATAGGCTATTGTTTAAAGTCGTCACTAAGCAATTTCTATGGATAATACAATGACTTTGTCGACAAATACAATTTATCATTGAGTCAAAGGTTGACTGACCTTATCCATACTAATTGTTAGGTCATATTAACACACTCAATTGTCTACGGGTTTTCCCGTTTTCCTTATCATGACAAGAGGCACACGGAGATAGTAACCAATTGACAGGGCATGTGTTCTTCTACATGGCACCTGATCCCCCTCTGATGTTTAAGAGGTCCGTGTTTACTCTGCGTCCCATTTGTGTTGTTTTATGGACTTTTGACTTGAATGCTGTTTGTTTATCACAAACATATGATATTATTAAAGGCATATCAATATCTTTTAATCTTCAAATCAGTTGCATCTAATTCCAAATAAATTGAAGCTCGGTTTATTGTATTAATATACCTATTGGAGAATGGTACATTTGATTTGAAGATAGATTTTATTGAATATTAACTAGCTAAACTATAAATAACAAGATAAGGAGATAACGAACAGTTTTCAAGCTCAAACGTCCATTAAACACTCAAAACAGTCGTTAATTCAGTGTGTAAATAATGGACTAACAATTATTATGAAAAACATACATGAAAAGATTGTAAATGAGTATACCTATGAGCGGTTAGATAAATAAATAGCATAAATTAATGTTGGTTAAAGTAATTTAAAAACTAGTGGTAAATTAGAGGACTTTGTTTGAAGACTTGAGAATGGAGTAAAATGCAAAACAAAGTGATGCACAACATCTTATGTAAAGGACGTGAGTTTATAATCTTTTAATTCGTGCCATCCGGTTCCATTATTTCTAAACATAAAATGTGCAAGTATATAAGATCTATGATTTTCGGAATATCGAACGCTTCTTACTTTTGCTTTATAACCATTTATATAATTTATAATTATCGTGTGTCTTTCTCCATAATTTCACGTTTGTTTTTCTATGTGAAATTATGGAGAAGACACGCAATAACTCCGAAAACAAACTCACATTGAGAAGACTAGTTCGAGTTACCTCTCTTCAAACAACTCTGCATGGAAAAAAAATCATTCAATAGTGGTGTTGAGTGCAGCAACATGATGTACTTTAGATTTTCGTTTAAGTATGAATTTTTGTCTTTTTATAGTCGATAAATTCAACGTTGATACATCACATTTAATATCGAATCCTTTAGAATCAGTACAGTCTGTCATTGCTATTAATTTGACTAACCTGGTAAATAGATAAGGTTCAAATTGTTCCTTTACTCGCATGATATTGGACATTAAAAAAATTAAACATCAGAAAGCCATCCACTGCTGTTGGCACCAAGAGATATCGATAACATTCAATTAAAACGGAGATTATGTAAAATACGCTTAATAAACAACGGGGCATCTAGATTTCCGCTCGGAGTATGGAATTCAACGTCATCTGATGCAAGGCTACTCCAGACTTCCGGATCTTTGACGCCACAATATGTAATTCGGAATAATACTTCCCAACCATCCTAGTTTTCCCACTTAATTTGTAGGACTTCATATCAATGCAAAGGAAGTGATATGTCTTAGTCTGCACTGTTAAATTTGTTATATTGTTTGAAAAATAATCATGCATGTCTGATCTAAGTACATGTATATTATTTTTTTTTAATCTTGATGTTGAAATTCAACAATTCTCAATCTAAAATTAAACAACAACACATTAAAGACGCATTTCACGTACTTTTACCCATTTTTTTTTAAGGTAATTTTTTTCCAAGGGTATGGGGGTCCATAACCATATTTATCACATGTTTTCCCCTTTATCCCGTTGATATAGCTCATGTGATATCGTTTTCGTATCAACACTATGTATTCCTACGACGCGTGACGTAATGTAAATAAACAAATACATGTGTATGATAGAGAGAATGACTTAATTTGTCAAATTTCACTTTATTTGATGTATTTTAACATGATTTCATTCATGAACTAAGAAAATAAGCGCTGAAATATTTTCTTTCTTTTATATTTGTACGAACTATTTCATACAGCGTAATTTTATATATATTACGTTATTTTTAACTTATTTGGTCCGAGGTAACCGAAAAGGAACTTGGAATTAGAAATAATGACAAAATACACGTTTACAGTGAACAAAAATATGTGATAGAGAACTCCAATTATTGTGATTTATAGATTTTTACAACTCGTTGTGTGTTTACTGGAATCCCCTCGCCAAGGCTCGGGGATAGGAAACACACAACTCGTTGGATAAAAATCATATCAAACCACAAACCATGGGAAATCCTATATTTATCCTGCAACTACCCCTTGCATTGACCTAAAAAAGGTAACCTAATAAACCAAAGCTTTATCTGGTCACTGCCCTTATAAAGCCTCGTGCATGCATTCCGACGTTCTAAAAGCATTGTGACGTCACGTATACTGCAATGTTTACGCCATGGCGTCATAGTTTCAACTGCAGAGATGTGCCTAAATTTGTCGGAAAAAGCTTATTTTGGACGTACAAATGTACAATTTTGTTGCAGGATAAACAAAATACATGATAACTGTCTTGAAATATAAGCGATTTTTTAATGTTATATTTAAGAGGGCTCGGCAAATTCGCCCTCTATCAAATTTTCATTACCCTCGCCCAAATATCGCTTATATTTCAAGACAGTAACCATGTATTTTATATTTCTATCAAACCGTTTTTTTACTACTGCCGATAGTATGCTGATGAAAAAACTTCAAAAAAGTGACCAAAAATGAACCCATAAGCTTTCATATTTGGCAGTGGTTATTAATATTTTTAAATAAAAATTCTTAATAAAAGCATAACGAATTTGACAGTGACACGTATTTTTCAAGGGTCTGGAAGATAACTTGCATTTGATTCTTTCTTTTCTCCTACATTATTCCACTTTATTCGTCTGCAGGATTTTTCCTGCGATCTTTGTTTGCAAAGGAAATGTTTCTTTTGAAGCCAAGCTTATAGAAAAAATGAAAATTAGATGATTGTTCGCATTTATACTTGCCATGTTAAAATAACCTTTTAGATTGCTCGCAATTTTTAGGTATTTATGGAAAGTACAGATAGAGGTCAATAACAGAATAAGGCATCGGTACTCTTATTATTGAACAAAATAAGAAACTACGTTTAAAAACAACAAAAATTGACTGTCGTTTCATCTTCCTGTTCAAAAATAACCATTTCTTAAGGCAAAGAAAGAGTAGATCGAACATTATCTGCATTGAAAAAGGGATACGGTATATTTCAATTGATCTCCAAAATCATTTCACAATACAGTACACTGTATGTACAACTGCTTCTTCGAGAAAATGAAAATCTACCATTGGACTTGAAGAAAAATATTTCCGCTGCTCTTCACAAATTCATAAACGAATCCTATTTATATAGCTATCATCCGCGTGTTTTAAATACTATTTTACAAGACAACTTTATAATGTTATATTTATGAAGAGGAAGTAGTAAGTTGTTTTGGATGAAATATATTGTCAATTAAATACATGTATGTTGAAAACAAACAAAAGAGGATTTCACAAAAAGAACTCTATACACAAATCATGACGATATAAAAAGAATTATCTTTTAAAATTTATTGCCAAAAGCTTTGATTTAACGTAACACCAGTCTTCAAGAGACTAAAATTGAAAATAAAATTACTTTTTAAAGTTAAATCTAAAGGTACATGTATTGGTAAAAAGGATCGAATTGTAAATCAAAATTTTTTTTTAATGTAACGTTACGTTTACACTTGTTAGATTGAACAAGTTTTCTACCAATATTCACGATATATGATCTTTTGACAGTTTACTGTGAAAATGTAATTGGTTGTCAAATCAAAGTATTGAATAAACAAATCTCAAAGAAAGCCAATACCATCCTAGATTGTTTACGAATTGATTCCATGACAAATTTGGAAACAATACTAGAAAAAGAATTAACTAATCTCAGGAAATTCATCTCATAAATCAAACTCATTATATTTCAGGGCTACATATCACGCACGCCAGTAACAGATACAGAACGAGGCGTCTGTAATTGAATAGGATTTAATTCAGAACAACAACACAAGTAGAGTTTGCATTAATTTGACAGACTAATTGGAATTCAATATTTCCATATTTAGTCTTCGACTTTGAAGCAATAGCAGAAGAAAAACTTAAACGGGAAAATGTCGGATGGTAATCAAAGTTCTTTTTATAAAGCAGGTGTAGCCGTAATTGTATATTTACCAATAATTATTTTATTGTTACTTTTTGTATTCATAGAAATTTTAGTCAAGTCTGAAAATTTCCATAATTTTCTTATATCATTTAAATCATATATATATCGTTGATACCTCTAAAAGGTTATGTATATTTATTTTCTGTTTATTTGTTAACTCTATGCAGTCATAATTAAAATGGTGGAGATAAAAAAAGACATCCTATTTTATGTAAACGCCATATGATGTAGGAAAAACTCCAATTAACCTATCAATAAAACAAAAGAGAAAATTAAATCTTAATAAAGCAAAAGACATCATTCTTTTAGATATTCAGAAAAAGTATCGGTATAGTAGCATATCCCAATAAAAAGAGCAGAAATAATTTGGATCCCACAGATTAACGTTGCAAAATATGTTAAAAATTGTCACTACTGAGATCGGGAACGAAACAAATGGATATAACGAACAGTATTCGAGATCAAAAGTCATAAAAACAATACAAAATAGGAGGAGAGCAAACACGGATCTCGAAACATCAGAGGTAGGGTCAGGTGCCATGGAGGAGGGAGCATCCCATGCTGACCGATCACACCCGCCGTGTGCTCCTTGTCATGATTGGGAAATAACAGAAAAATCCGTCGTCAATTCAGTGTATAAATAATGGACTAACAATTAGTATGAAAAACGTCAGACAGTATTTGACTCAATGATAAATTGAATGTGCTGACAAGATCATTGTATCGAACTTAGAACTTATGAAATGATGACTTTAAACGAGCCTGCTGATAAGCTTGTTTACTTTTTCAAGTAAAATATCCAAATATGAAACATATGTCTCCGACTCTGTGGTATATTTTATCTCAAGCTCGTATATATCGTTATATAAGATATATCGTGTCGACATAAGATTGGAAATTGCCATCTTTATTGACAATACATCGATATACTAGTATCTCAATGTTGAGTTGAAGGCCACAGCGAAGTGTTTTCTTCTTTTCATATATACGATTTTGCACAAATTCTGCTTCATAAATATCAAAATATTTAAAATATTTAGAATACAAAAATGGGTCTGCTAAACTCGGGGCACTATTGGTACCCATGGAACCTCCAATAGAGTGCTGGAAGACCTGGTCCCAAGACCATAAACTGAGACCAGACTTAAGTCAAAAGTTTAAACTGTTATAACTTTTGAAAGAAGTTTGATATTGGAAATAAATTTTCATCATATATTTGAATTGAAACATTACACAACATTACAAATTTTACAGCAAATACATTAAATAAAACTCAAGATATTAAGAATAAAACCTTTAACTTAAGTTTGTTCTCAGTTTATGGTCTTGAGGTCAGGTCTTCAAAAATCACATATACATTGTCAATCAAAAACTAAAGCATCTTTTTAATGCCATCTTCAGAGTACTTGTGTTTAGAGTCAGATGTTCTTTAACAAAAAAATTTTGCAAATGACCAATGACAAGATTATAAAGAATGAATCCTCTTAACACTGCAATCTCGCCCCTTTTTAAATGCAGAATTTTACCCTTTTAAATAAGAACAGTGTTATCTTATAGCTAAAGTCTTCCAGTATAGTCTGTATAGATACTAATAAAGAATTTCTTAGGGAAGAGACTTTTAATATATACATGATATCAATTAAATAATGTCGCATATTTCACAGTAAAACTTCGCCATTTGCTATATATAGGCCATTGTAGTATTAGCATTTGAATGGGAAGGCGAGGCGTCCATCAAGCGTGCGATTAGTATGAATATATTAGCGTGTGTTCGAAGTGTACTACATTTTATGATTAAGTGACACCTAAAAGCCCTTTTTTAGTGCAAGAGACTGAACTCATATAAGCATCCTTTTTTTAATTTGTCAGGTTTAATTTTTTTCTGCTTAAATTACGAGTTATATTAGAAATTCGTCAAATTATTTATATATAAATATACACAATGGAATTGTGAATAGAACGTATAATGCAGGATTCACTCTTTTTCATACTTAAAACTTTATTTTGATAGAGATAAAAATCAATACATGAAAGCTTATAATTAATTTGCTTTTTACAATCACGTGAATAATTATTTCATATCATGTACATACATATAATTTTGCGAAGTTGGTGTGCTACAACAAATGCGGTTGAATTGTGATATAAAACTTCACTCTGTGTATGAAAAATAAATTCGCAAGAAAGTGAAAATTAAACGTCAGTTTAACGTCAATATTATCGTTGCTGGATATAAAAAAAAACCTTCAGTGTTAGACAAGTGTACTTTGTACATTCCAGATTGCATTGTTGAATAAATTCTCGTCCTCTAGTGAGATAAACAATGAACCATTTTAAAAAAATTTGCCCTTTATCATTCGATTTATTGTTACATACTAATATATATCTATATTTAAATCTTTCATTGTTGTTAGATTTTGTGCCGATGTAATTAAAAAGTTATAACATTTGTAGTGTCGTCAGATGAAACCCGGAGTTTCTCTCTATTAATTTATAATTAATTACATGTAGGGGTGCATTTTGTGTAATGTTTTTCATACGATTTATAAATCTTTTTTTAAATGCCTCACACATCAATTTCTTTTCCGTAAGGATTCTTTAATTGGAATTAAGCATTTGTAACAAACGGTTTATTTTCTAAAGATATGATAAATTGGTATTTTTTCAAATACTGATCGTAATTTTTTTTATCTTCCAAGAGTCAATGAACGTAACGCTGATGTGATGTACATGTATGCAAATTGATAATATATATACCCTCTGGCAGTATTTTTTTTTCAAATACTATATTAGCCTTATGCTACAAGCCTTCAAAATATATTGATAAATACCGGAAAAAAAATCAAACAAAATTGACTGAAATAACAAGTAAATCAAAAATGTGAACAAGTCTTAAATATACCGTTTTAAAGAAATTTTATCATATGGTACTTTAAATTCTAAATTTTATCCCATGGTACTTTAAATTCTAATTACCAATTTGAAAAGGAATTGACCATCGATAGCTCGCAACACTGGACACGATGTCGCATTGATCTGCTCAAAGCATGAAGGTGAACAGATTTGAGTCACGTGTTCAATGCTTTGTTATGCATGAGGTCAACGGCGGGTTGAAATTTGTAAACAAGGTGCCTTTACTATAGAGGCAGGTACCCGTGATTTTGCACTTTTTTTTGGAAAATAACATGTGAGCGCACGACTGTTTCAATTTCTTTCATGAATTAAAATGACAAGTTTAACTCTTTACATTGACCCTATTTACTACAACTTGAAACATCAATGCGCTCATATAAAAATTGGGCTTTCAAAATGGGGGTGTGGCCTAAAGTCTATGGGAAATCGATGTAAACAACGTACCCCTGCTATATTAATCAGATAAATACCCAATTACAGTGCAAGTATGTGAAAATTGAAAATGAAATTGAAAATTACAATGTTTGATGAAAAGATTAAGAAAAAAATATGTAGGAAATCTTTAAACTTATTTTTTGTAAATTATCGGGGGGCCAAATGTGGACGCTTAAACGATTCATTCTTTACGAGTTCCATTTCTTTTCTTTAAAAAAAGCAGCTGTCAATGGTATCAAAAAGCCTGGATTTTAATAACCATGGGGAATGGTTGCATATCAAATTGAAAAGTCGTACTTTTTTAAGCTGCTGATTTTGGTAAATTTTTTAAATTTCATATTGTTAAAATGTTTCTTAGAATTTTCAATTATCCATATATGATTTACACCACTTCTCGAATATATTGTTGCACAGTACTCTTGAAGTTTCTCCTTCACAACTGCTAATATCTTAGTGAGGAGTAAAGGAAGAGGCTTGGTTGAACATTTATTGGAAACCGCTATGTATCCTTGTTTGTGAGGATTTTTATGAAGTTTCTAAATCAAATATAGATAATTAGATATAGTAGTTCAAATTCATTTTGGGTCTTTGTGATACGCGTATTAAAAGTATTTAAAATTGACTTATGATTTTGAAGAATTTCTTCCGTAGAAAGGGGACTATGAGTTGGATTACCACTTGTAAAATTAAATCCAAGTTCTTCTAAAATAAATTTATATGATGAGCCTTACAAACGATACAATGTTGTTACCTGCTTTGTCAGCAGGGACCAGTACGTATTGATCATGTAATCTATCGTTTTCTTTTTTTTTTACTTCTGGATTATTAAATATAGAAGGATCTATGGTTTTCATATTGTCATTCAATTTTTTTAAACGCGAATTTAACATGGTCTAATACATTTAATCCTCAAACTACTCCAATATCTTAAGAAGCAATCGAATCATATTTTATTATATGATTGATGGTGCCTTGGACATGTGCGGAAGAGGTTTTGAGATTTCTGTTCTCAACCTGAGGGTAGAAAACAGTGTTTTCTTTGAAATCTGGTTTACCGAACTTTTACATTTTACACAGTAACCAATTCATATATAGTTACTGTGTTTGAAATGTTTTGGAATGTTTTGGGATTGACCTGTAGATGTCTAATTAAGTTTTGGAATTTAGATGCTCATCCTATAAGAGCGATTGGGGTTCAAAAAGTCATTTTTCCTTCTTCCCTGGGCTCTAATTTTTTTTTGGCAATGCAATTTTTTAATTTCAGCTAATTTCAGATTTACATACTATAAAATAGTAAGTGTATTAAGTATTTGTGTCATTCATAAACCATAAAGTGCAAATTGTAATCATTCCAATACAAGGTTAAGTAAACATATTTGTGTAACTTTGTATTTGAAACACATTTGAAGATTCATTCATTTTGTATCAGATTCTGATAACTTTGGATCTGCATTAGGAAATACCTTACCTGCTATAAACTGGACATAACCTGCCATGACCGTAACCGACTTGACAGCCTCGTGTGGAATGCATGACGTACACACGGCCAGGAATGCCCCACAACACAAGAGGATACAACCGCCCCCAAACAGGGTACAGGACGCCTGCCAGGCCCCGGATGGAAGGTTGCCCAGATTGAAATACCCGCCGTAAAACTCACACTTCTGTTTGCCAAAGTCCTGATTGGTTAAATCCAGAATTCTGACGCATGTGCTGATGAGTCCAAAAGTTCCGCTTTGCTTTGGAGTGATAATCCAGACGGGTTGTATGAAGGAATAGGTTCCGAGGGCGGAGACCAGAATCGACAGGAAGGTCCATACCAGTAAAACGGGGGAGTTCATGTCAACAGCTCACTCATCTTGTCGTTTTTCAAACCCTGAAAACGATTCCATTTTTGTAAATGCATGTTTTAAGTAATAAGATACCAGAGTACCATATTTCATTGATCAGTACATTATCAAATGTGCCATTTGTTACCTTGAATTACGTTAAATATTTGACAATGAATTCAGTAATTTACAACTTTTTTAAAGAGATGTATAGAAATTCTATTCTGGGCAATAGCTTAGCTTATTAAAGGCACGAATTGGTCTTTACATGTAAATACTTGTACATTGATTTGGTGCAAATCATTCTTGTTTTTGGATACTAGTAAACTGCATGACGAGAGAAGCCTAACAAAAACACTGCTGTAAATATCCTTCAGTGTTATACAAATTATTTAATTTTACACAGATAGAAGAATCCTATTATTTTGATATTTGTAGTTTGATATGGGATGGGTTTTTTTCAAGAGTTAAGATGTATTTTTTTTAAATATTACCACGAGCGCAAAGCTCAAGAAAAAATATCAAATATAAATTACAGTATCTGATTGTCGAAAGAAAAGGTTAAAAGTTATTTGTTTTAGATATGTAAGAAGTCTTGCTTGTAGCATCTCCTCAAAACATAAAAATACTTTCCTTTCTTTTTCAGGAATTTCCTTCCATAAATCGACCTGTTTGTATGGGCTACGGGTAACATTCTTTTATTTTTCTATTTTACCAACATGCATTTGTGGATAAACGATCGAGGCCCACACAGGAAGACAGCCCTACGGTTGATCGAAGTTACTTAGGACACAGGAGGTGGGATCAATTCTAATGGCATATAACGCATCATCTTTATTTTTTAATCTGCATGTCATCAAGTTTCTTAGCTTACATGAGGATTTATCTATCGTCTGTCTGTCTTTCCTCTGTTAATTTTTTTTTTTCGGTCACTTCTCTCAAGTTAATAGGTTGATTTAAAACAAACGTGCCGCAAAGCAGCATTAGTGAAAGAATATTAACATTTTTTATGAAATATGGATATATCGCACAGTAATTAAGCTTAAAACTCCATTAAATCAATAAGAACTGGTAGCATAGCAAACATGGACCTTTAAAAACATTCAAAGGTCCAGGTTTGGAAGCAAGTTTCATGAAGGCGTAAGCATCACATGTCGTCCGTTATATCCACGTGTGCTCCGTGTCATCACAAGGCAAACGGAAAATCTCTAGAAAATTCATTGTGTGAAAAAATGTCCTAACAATTTGCTTAAAAAACCTCAATCAACAATCGACTTAATGATTGTATTTGCTAACAATGTACCAACCGTAGACTTTTCCAAATATTTACTCTAAACGAGACTTTTGATATCTTTGTATCATCAGCTTGTTTGTCAAATTGTTATCTGGAACAAGCTCTAATAGGAGACATAGACTCTATGTGCATGTGATAATGATATAAATGTTATACTACATAAATAAGGGAAGATATCGATAGTAAAGTTGAATTATTCACGTTTGTTGTAATGTTTTTTTTAGATTGCCATTAACGTCTTTTTCTAGTAAAATATCTACATGTAAATATGAATATGAAGTGTCAGACTCTGTATCTTTGATTTCGAGTCCAAAGCGGTATATAGTATAACGTATAGGAATGAAATTGAATATTGTTCATTGAAAAAAATGTCGATGAAATATTATCTGAATTTTGAATTAAAAGCTACCAAAAGAAACTTCTTTTCATATTAAAGTTTTCAATTTGCAAAATATTTTTGCTTCATATGAATATAAAATGGGGTTTCTACTTACTGGGCTTAATTTTACCCTTAGGAATTTCGAGAGATAATTTGAAGATTGATCTCCAGAAAACATTGATATTGTCAATCAGAAAATAATACGTTTTAATATCAAAATTCAACTTCGGAGTTCTTGTTTGTTAAGTCAGAACCTTTATTAGATAAAAAGCGAAAACCTCTTGCAGTTAAGAAATAGCAAAAAATGTGTGAAGTCAATTTTTTCTATAGAGAATGAAAATTCCATTCAAAAATATGGATTCAAGTCTTGTATAAATTATGACTTGCGAAAAGGGTTTAATTTAAGGATTAGAACTGTTCGTAAACTTTTACTTAAGAAATAGGCTTTTTGAATTTTACAGCCTTGTCCTTTTCTATGTTAGAGACAAGGTGGCACTGGGGTAAAAGTTAAACATCATAACAACAATCAGGTTAGGGTGAGATTCCCCGTAAAATCCTATGACATTTTCATATTTCGTTGAGCATAAAAATAAGGAATTTTATACGGCTCACTGGATCAAAGATAATTAATGGTCAAGAAATCATACAAGGATGCCGATAACTTGCTACAGAGGAAACATACAAATGTATGTACCGTTTCCAGGACTGGGAACTTTTTTGTGGTCGTGCGTACGTCTTTTGATGATTAATGCTACCAGATTATCAATATCGGGATAGATATTATATTTATTCCTTAGGGAAGGTGAATATGTTATATGTCAAAAATTGCTCTTTTAATCGATTTAGTCGTGTTTTTTTTCTCTTTACGATCGATATGACCAAGGCCAAAATCCCAGCGATAGGAATATCATATCAATGGTTCATATGTTCAGTAAATAGAGGATATTCCCTCATAACGACGAAATCTTATGTTCCGAAAAAAAAAACGTGTGATTTTTTTTATTGTTCAATTTATTTGTTAGGTTGTGGGCTGGGCTTGGTTAAGATTTTAAAAACACACATGCATGTAATTTGGAATCTTTATGAAAAAATGTTTGTTTAAATATTTAGACGATTCACCTGATCCCACCTCTGATGTTTTGGAGGCCCATGTTTGCTCTGCTCCTATTTTGTGTTGTTTTATGGACTTTTTAAAAAATATTGTTCGTTACCTCCACTATACATATTGACCTTTTAAATTCGTCGATTTTTGAGGAAGGTCGTCCCCACACCACAACCTCATCCCAGTTTTTAAAAAAAACTTTGCTTTTGGCCTGAAATTCATGAATTGTAGCTTTTAACATTTAATAATTCGAAATATTTCAGATTACATAAACGTTTTTGACATCAAGAAAATGAACAACCATGCTTTTTTCATAAAATCTCCAGACATTAGCTGCAGATATGTGCTTTTTGTGTGTATTTCTGTTAATGCA
The DNA here is from genome assembly GCF_032062105.1 of Saccostrea cuccullata. Lineage (NCBI taxonomy): Eukaryota > Metazoa > Mollusca > Bivalvia > Ostreida > Ostreidae > Saccostrea > Saccostrea cuccullata. The sequence continues at coordinate 14,423 of NW_026929884.1, forward strand.
CTATGTTGGTGGCTTTTTAAACGAATTTTATTTTCTATTTCATCTAGGGAAAAATGTATGATTGTCAGTGTAATATGGAACTCCATGCTCTCCCATCATAATAATTTGGCCGTTTTCATTTCATGCCCGGTCGGTCTCAAATAAACCGATAATGCACGAATTAAAAAGAAGTGTCCCATAGCATGCAATTTCCGGAAAATCATATACATGTAATGTTTTCACCATTTCGTCGATTAGCCTCTCTCTCTCTCTCTCTCTCTCTCTCTCTCTCTCTCTCTCTCTCTCTCTCTCTCTCTCTCAAAACACTTTACTTAAAAACCCCTGGGATTTTTCTATTCAATAAAATTATATATTTTTTAGTTAAAACGCTGGACAGATTTTAATCAAACTAAATTATTTTCTGAATTAAAACATAAAACTTTAAATCAGTTACAGCAGAAACTTTATTTTCAGATATGAAAACTAAAAAAAAGAAAAAAAATCATGTATCTTGAATTATTTAATATTTGCACCAAAATTGATTTAGATCGAACAAAATAATTTTGTTTCAAATCATACAAAAACATTAAAAATGAAGAGAGAGACATACACTACCTATGCAGCTTGACATATTGAATAGACGGACATGCAGATACATTTTGTTTCATTATGTTTGAAGCTTGGAAAAAGCTTTTTGATTTTCTCCATGTATATATTTGAATCTTTTATACATCCTTTATAAATGTTATTAATAGCCATTTGTAATAACAAATCGAATTTTCCATGTCACTAATGAGTTAATAACTACTCCCTGTGAGCATTGCAGTATGGGAATGCATCCCATAAATCGACCGTCTAACATTGTTATCTCATATTTGCAATATGTCAATTTTCAGATGACATTTTGTATGCATTATTACGATGGATCTCATAAATTCATTTTCTAAACTATTGTCCAGAATATGAATTGAAACTCCGATACATAGCTGCTGATTTGGGTTCCCTTGGGGACGCTATCAGCCATGGATTATTTAGTTATCATTGACCCAAACAGTAAAACATGCAGTGCAAACAACGATAAACGCAACCAAAAAGGAATGTCACCGCACTCTAGGACGGCAACTGCTACACTCAATATGAAGTACAATTTCTTGTGAATATTTGTTCCAGTCATATTTCTGTTCATTTATGTGACAACATTTCGTAAAAATTTTACGTCAGAATCTTGAGTATTTAGAATATTGACCATATAAAACCAGAGAAGACCAAATATCCAGCCTAGAAAAAAAATATGAGTTTTTTGTATGCCATCAAAATAAAATTGCTTATTATTATAACTATTTTTTACTACTTTATATAAAGTTATTACCAAAAAACTTTCTATATTTCTTAAGACTACTACTTGAAGGTATTTCAGCAGAAAAAGACTTTAAATCAAAAACAATAAAGCAAGTAGAAAAAATATAAACATCTGTAAAATAACTTATTTACAAATGGTCAAGAAATCATACATTTACAAATGGTCAAATTTTCGTGGTTGAAAAAAAGATGTGAATGAGTGGTTTAAGGAGAATCATAATATATATGCGAAAAATAGTTCACGGGGGGTGAAACATATGGAAAAAACGAACAGTATTTAAGATCAAAATTCCATAAAACAATACAAAATAGGAGCAGAGCAAACATAACCCCCAAAACATCAGAGGTGAGATCAGGTGCCATGGAGGAGTGAGCATCCCCTGCCGACCGGTCACACTCGCCATGTACTCCTTGTCCTTATCGGGAAAATCCGTCGTCAATTCGGTGTATGAATAATGAACTAACACTATATATATACTCGTATGTATGAAAAAAACGTCAGTCAGCATTTGACTCAATGATGAAATGTATTTGTTGACTAGGTCATTGTATCGACCATAGAACTTACGAAATTATTATTTTAAACGAGATTGCTGATATTCCTGTTTCACTACCTTGTTTGTAAATAAATTTCCTCGCTTTATAAAATGTTCATACGTAGAACATCCTCTGGTGTCCCCAATCAACTGAGATATATAAACTCCGTATGAGATTATGAGGGTATATTGCTGCATAAGTGAGGGAAGTTGACGAATGAAAAGTTGAAGTCATCAGGTTTATCATAAAGCTTGGTTGTCAGATTACCATTAACGTCTTTTTCAAGTAAAATATCCAAGTATGAGACAGATGTATCAGACTCTTTGGTAATTTTTTTCTCAAGTTCATACCATACAAAACAATTCACATACCATACAAAACAATACAAATACCATACAAAACAATCACAAAACAATTCACATATCAAACACAATAAAACTCAAATCATACAAAACAAAACACATATATCATATAAAACAATACAAATTTCATACAAAACAACATATGAGGGCTGTTCGGAAATTATCATACAAAACAATGAACATGCTACGAAAAAATATACACATTATACAAAATAATTCAAATATTATACAAGACAATACATACAAGTATATTTTACAAAAAATACATATACACAAAAAAAATTATTGTATAAAAAAAAATCATACATTATACAAAATAAGTCATATATTATACAAAACAGTACACATGTTATTTTTTTTTTTTTAAATCTTTTAGATCCTGAAGTCTATACTGAAATAAATGAAAATTAGCTGTGAGAGAATGAGTTTAAAATATTCTCACCTAATATTGATACTAAAATGAATAATTTTACTGATAAAGGTTTCGAGTGTGTAATAATAAAATTTTCAGAATTTTGCTTTTTGCCATTTGAAAAAATGGTGTGTTGTAAGAGAAAAATAACGCAAGAGAAAAAGATTAATGGTTACCTAACAACTTTATGATAAATGTGATGCCTTTAACTTTTCTGTCGTCGAGCAATGTTTAAAACTGGGCAAGTCATTGACAAACAAGTCAATGAAACAAAAATTATTATCAAGTCTCATTTAAATTCAAAATTTGCAAGTTCAATCTTATGGTCGACACAATGACCTCTCCAGTAAATACAATTTATCAATAAGCCAAATGCTGATATTTTTCAATCTTACGGATTGTTGAGCAATAATTTTCTACGAATTTTTCTGATTATTTTTTTTTTCAATCATGACAAGGAGCATGCCGTGAGTATGACCAGTCGACATGTGATATGTTAGCTTCTCCTAGGTAGTGATCCAACCTTTGGAATTTCCAGGGGCCCTTATTTATGTTCTGTTTCCAAATATGTTTTATTTGTAAAGTTTATCATGATTTCAATCCTGTTCATTTTTTCTACTTTTTTCACATAAAAGCACTTTCTTTAGAACTGAGCTTAATTCAAGATGACTTTTATAATTAAAAATACATTTCAAACAAGAGGCCTATGGGCCTTATATAGGTCACCTGAGCATCATGCAACAACTTTCCATTGATTGAGTTAATGGTTCATGTTTTTTAACTAGACACCATGGCATTCACAATTTTGAAAAAGGCACCATGCAGCTCATCATAACTATACTCTTAGCAATTTCTTAGTTTGGTTACTAAATACCCATAGGCAGGGTAGAGGAAAAAATGCACTTCAACTAATCAGTAATATTTAGCAATAATCAGTAGTGCCCCATACTACATATGAACCCCTGACCCCTAGGTCCACACATTTCACAATTTTGGAAAAGACACCCTTGCTTATCAAAAATGTTTGATTTAATACAGTACCAAGGAGCAGATTTCATGCAATTAATTCATTTTCAGTATAAAAGTAGAGTCCCCCCTTCTGTGATACCCCTGACGGACGAAGACGGACAAAAACAGATAGTAATAGGCCACCTGAGTGACCCAGGTGACCTAAAAAAGGGCACTCAAAGAGAAAAAATTTAACTGAGTTAAATTAATAAATAGAGTAAAATGCTTAATTGTCATTTAGCGAGGTCAAATTGTACAAAGATACAATGCAGGTTCCAGTAAATGTTTCCTTACTTCTCACTAAGATATTGACAGTAGTGAAGGAAAAACTTCAAGAGTATTGTGCAACTATATATTCAATAAGTGGTGTAAATCAGATATGGATACTTAAAAATTCTAAAGAACTTTTGAACAATTTGAAATCACAAGACTTCACAAAAATCAACAGCTTAAAAACTTACGACTTTTCAACTTTATACACAACAATTCCCCACGACAAATTAAAATCCAGGCTATTTAATATCATTGACAGCTGTTTCTTCAATAAAAATGGAACTCGTAAATTTACTTACCTCGTCATTGGTCATTTGCAAAATTATTTTATTAAAACAGATTCGATTGCACACATAAGTACTCTGAAGTTGACATCAGGAAGATGCTCGAGTTTCTGATTGACAATATCTGTGTGGTTTTTGGAGACCAGATATTCCAACAATCTATTGGAATTCCCAAGGGTACAAATTGCGCTCCGTTATTAGCAAACCTATTTTTAATATATTCGATCAATGCATACTATTTATGCAAGATATATTACTGTATTCAGCGGCAGCTCATACAAATTGGTCCGACCAAAATAGTTCCATCATGATAAGTAGATACAACATTATTGTTCATGATAAGAGTAAAGTTGTGTATGTCATACGTTAAAGAAATCAAAAATAACGTCAAAATATTATTAGAAAGTCACTTTCCCCCCGAAATGCAAATAAAAAATATCAATATTCCTACGCTCGCTCCCTCCTCAGCCTTTTTTTTTTTTTTTTTTTTTTTACATGTTTGATAACAGAGAATAATTAGGTCATTCTTCGATTCATATCTTTTCACCGATGAATTGATAATACAATATCAACAATTGTATTAAGTACATGTTTATAGTCCGTTAATTATCATACAATTTGTTCTAAAAGAAAAAATTAATCATTCTGTGTGTGTATTATTAAATGACGGAATTTTCAATCCCTGGCCTGCTCGTGTGTACACTTTGTAAACTGTAGGGTATGTGTGGCAAAACGAGAACTGGGTTGGAGATTCGGGTTCGTGTTGAAGTTCAGCATACCATTTTATATAGAACTTGAATAATGTAAGTAATTTCTGCGACAAATACATTAGTATATTTCAGTTATTTTCAAAACAAAAAAGGTTTTCCATGTTTTCAGTTTAGAATTTTCCGACCCGGTCCTGATTTTCCCAACCCGGCCATTTTAAAAATGCAAATGTTAGAACAAACTATATATAGTTCAACAGGGATTGTATAATTTTAATTAATCAGAATTCGTATTCATATGATCTAATTAAGAAAAGAAAAGTTTTGTCTGCCATCGTAACTTCTCGGCAAAACAAAACGTGTTTCTCCGAGCTCGCTGGATGCGTTTGACAGCTCCATCGCACGTGTGTAGACCAAGGCTAATGTTGGTCTTGCGGACACAGGTACATGTAGGCCTATGTGTACTGTTTGTTAGGAGACTGGGTGACCGTAATGCTATGGACTCACGAAATTTACAACAGTTCCATAATTAGACAGTGCAGTTTTTTTTATTAACGTCATTATAAACACTGTTAAACATATTAAATCTAACAGTCGAATATCTTTGGATATGGGGTAACCCATATCTATTCTTGTTATATTCATATGAAGCAGAATTTATGCAAAATCTTATGCGTGAAAAGAAGAAAACACTTGCTGTGGCCTTCAACTTGACATTAAGATATATCGACGACGTATTGTCAATTAATAATGATAATTTCCATTCCTACGTCGATACGATATATCCTGGTGAGCTTGAGATAAAAGATACCACAGAGTCCGACACTTCTGTTTCATACTTGGATATTTGGGTCAAGTACAAAATAAGACGAAAATAGTCCCATCCACATAATCTGCAGTAAATCGGTTTTGTTATTATAATATTTTTGAAAGATCATAAATATTCATGTATGATTATATCAATTGTATTCTTATATAAATATATGTACAACACAATAAATGCAAATTACTTTTTAATGAATATTTACAAGCACTTTAATTGAAATAATTTAGTTTAATAAGAACCAAGAATAGATCTAAAATAACAACACAAACTTTATTTTTTTTTTACAATTTGACAGGTTGACAGGTCGACAGGTCGACAAGTTGACAGGTCGACAGGTCGACAGGTAGACAGTTTTTTATAATTAAATATATATTTATTTAGTTATATCAATACAAGTATCATCTTAAGGGTGGGTGGGGTGTGGGGGGGGGGGGGGCACTCATATCATAAGATACATGTACATGTACACTGAATGCCTAAAAGTGTAATTTCCATTCTCTTTTCATATGCGCAATGTCTGATAACAGATGTATGCATCTCCATTTGACATTCCAAACCTATGACGACATGTTGAATTACATATTTAAATAAACATATCATAAGATACATGTACATGTACACTGAATGCCTAAAAGTGTAATTTCCATTCTCTTTTCATATGCGCAATGTCTGATAACAGATGTATGCATCTCCATTTGACATTCCAAACCTATGACGACATGTTGAATTACATATTTAAATAAACATGTCTACCTGTCGACCTGTCAACCCGTCGACCTGTCTACCTGTCGACCTGTCAACCCGTCGACCTGTCGACCCGTCGACCCGTCGACCTGTCAACCTGTCTACCTGTCGACCTGTCAACCTGTCAACTTGTCGACCTGTTAAGCAAACAAAGTAACATTTGTTTGAACAGATAATCTTTTAAATTTTATTATCACTACAAGTATCATCTTAAGGGCGGGTGAGGGGGGGGGGGGGTCATTCATATCATAAGATACATGTACAAGTACATTGAATGCCTAAAAGTGCAATTTCCATTCTCTTTTCATATGCGCAATGTCTCATAACAGTTAGATGTATACATCTCCATTTGACAATCCAAACCTATGACGACATGTTGACATTGTGAATTACATATTTAAATAAACATGTCGACCTGTCAACCCGTCGACCTGTCTACCTGTCGACCTGTCAACCCGTCGACCTGTCGAACCGTCGACCTGTCTACCTGTTGACCTGTCAACCTGTCGACCTGTCGACCCGTCAACCGGTCTACCTGTCGACCTGTCAACCTGTCGGCCTGTTAAGCAAACATAGTAACATTTGTTTGAACAGATAATCTTTTAAATCAATTTATATGCAAGATTAAATATCTTGTTTTGTACATTTATAATCCATTTGATATAATAATTGTTTGACGATAAAGAATTCAATAAAAAATGCAATTGGTTGGTATAATTCACGAACAATGGCTCTAAATATTCATTAAAATAGCATACATTTAATTCATATACAAAATATGCTAATTCATTTTGTTTTGTACATTTATGAATATAAATAAGTATGCAAAAATATATATTCTTACGAGGGAAAAAATGGAACTATTTTCGTCTTATAATGTTCTTGAGCCGGATATTTTACTTGAAAAAGACACTAATGGTATTCTAACAACCAAGCTATATGATAAACGTGATGACTTTAACTTTTCTATCGTCAACTTCCCTTACTTATGCAGCAATATACCTTCATCGATCACCTGCATACGGAGTATATATATATATATATATATATATATATATATATATATATATATATATATATATATATATATATATATATATATATATATATATATATATATATATATATCAGTTGATTCGATACGCAAGAGCATGCTCTACGTATGAACAATTTCTTAAACGAGGTAAATTATTGACAAGCAAGTTGATGAAACAAGAATATCAGCAGTCTCTCGTTTAAAGTCATCATTTCGTAAGTTCTATGGTCGATACAATGGCCTTGTCAGCAAATACAATTTATCATTGAGTCAAATGCAGACTGACGTTTTTCATACCAATTGTTAGTCCATTATTTATACACTGAATTGACGACGGATTTTTTCCGTTATTTCCTGATCATGACAACGAGCACACGGCGGGTGTGACCGGTCGGCAGGGGATGCTTACTCCTCCATGGCACCTGATCCCACCTCTGATGTTTCGGAGGTCCGTGTTTGCTCTGCTCTTATTTTGTATAATTTGTTTAACGGACTTTGAGATTGAATACTGTTCGTTATCTCCATATCCATCTCTTTGTACCATCTCTTTATATCTTTTGATCTCATAATCATTTTTTAAAAAGAATTTACTCTAATGAAAAATCTTTGTTTAAAGAAACGCTACAGAAATACAAGCACTTCTTTTCTAGGCGCTAAGTTTAAAAATTCAGTAGGCTTGACTTACAATGTTTTGTGAGGTGTGGGTGTCTATATGCGTAGAAGATGGAAAAACAGAATGAATGTATGGAAGGGATATTGAAAGTATACGATTTTTATTGCACTTAAAGTGAATTAGATATTTTAAATTGTAGAATTTATTTCAAATTAACAACCCGGAGGTGCTTGAAATTGTGGAGATGATGCGTACAGTGGGGTAAACCGTCTTTTCCTATCGTCAACGAAAACCATTAAAAATGAATAACTCCGGGAAAATCAACTAACACCGCGTTTAGGAGTGATCATTATAACTAATGAATAAATTCGTTGGAAGCAAAGATTAAGTTTCCACTCATTATAACCACCCCCTATCGTGTCCTTTTGATATATTGACAAGCTCTGGAAAGTAAAACATCATTTGCCTTAATTGTACATAAACTTAATAAACTATAAACCGAGAAGATATCTTAATTAGCTATATTGTGATGCACTTTAAGAAATGGTTTGTGTCAATCATATATTCATAAAGAACAATATAATCAATGTTTGAGATGTAGTGTGGAATTGGTTTAATGGAGTTAGATTTTCTCTTCATATGTATTTTTACTGAGCTTCTATCTGTTTACGAATCTGCTGATATTTTACGAACATAAAGTAAGAGTTAAGGAAAGACAGATACTGTAATAAAACTGCCATTGCCATTGTTTTACAGACAGAATTTCTTTTATTTACAGTTTATAATTATTTACATTATGATAATCGTAAACATTATCCTCTGATTACGAAAAAAATTCCAGTCAATCAGAATACTTACATACTATAGCTTTACAAAAAACGTGATATCGATTACTTGATTCTACACCCCCACCCCCACTCCGATCCCCCTCAATCAAAGTCACCTGTCGTACAGATGAAATTGACAGCATTCAAATGATATCTTCACTGGATATTTTCACATAAATATGACCTTTTTCTTGATTTTCAAGCATATCTATGGATATTAAAGATATGAGTTCTTTTTAGTTTCATTCCTTTTAAAAATTTTATTTTACAATTAAAGATTTTAGTTATTGCAATTTCTAAGAGCAAGTAATAAATGAATGCTTGAGAATTAACTGGTAATAAATACTTTCAAAATAATTTTATTTTCTTTTTAAGGACAAAATTCCCTACCTCCTTACTTCCTCCGCTTGCCGACTGCCCGGGGGTGATTGACGATCTTTGACACCCTTCAGTCCCTCGATCTGGACGTGTGGCGCTGTAACCCTGTGGACAGTTTCGGTGATTTAAAGGATAATTAACTTCTTATCACTAAACACCGGCCAGATCGGGCACTTGTTGCATAAAACTCCTGAACTTCTGCTTCTTTATTCCCAGTCTTTTAGTCCAGTTCTAATCAATCAATATTCTCCATTCATAGACAGGCGATAAATAAAAGCATAATTCAGTTCGATTGTGCACAGAGGAAAAGCCAGAATGGATAATATGTAAAAGAAATTGTCAAATACATGGCATTCGCTTCATTCCTAATCTCCTCTGTGTAGTATAGTCTTAGACGTCTTTGTGATGTTTTTCTATGTCGCTGTACTCAAATATACGCCTAGTGCAATTATTTCCTTTTTACCGATTTTAACCGCTAGAATGAAGTCTATTGTTTAATAATTAAGCTTCCCTTTTCAGTCGTTCTGGTTAAACAAAAAGTATCAATTGTCCTGTAATTGTAGAGATATCATAAATTACACCCGATTATACCTAATCAATAAGTCCCTGTGACCAAATATTGAAGTTAGATGATTTATGGCTACATGTATAATTGAATGGTTCCAGCGCCGATCTTTTTTCTGGCCCGCGTGGAACTAGAGTTTCTAGGGACCATTTTTCATGTTTACCTGTTGAGTTGTCAACAGAACATGTATTAACTACACAATGTAATTCCTACTTTATGTAATTACCTCGATATGATCTCAGAACGCATGCATCTAATGTTTGTTTTATCTGATGACTTACCACTGCTGCGGGAGATGCTTTTATTTTGTGTACTGTAAAGAATAACAGAAACTATAGGACGTTTCCTGCCTTTGTGTGAAACAAATCAAAAAGTAACCTGGAACGACATTGTACTGGAAAGGTTGTCTTCGAAGGTTGACAATGAATTTCCTGTTGTTTAACTGTTCAAGGACATTGCTTCCACTAAATAAAAGGGACAGTGCAACTCATCTATATATCATTAAGGTTTTACGCCAATTTTAAACCAGTTTTGTTCTAAACAATCGTAAAATTTACAATTTCATTGACGCAAACATCACGCTCTCTTATTATCTACAGTTTGGCGTTCGGACAGGTTCGTTTACCGGTGGTCAGAGAGCTGTCTTATGAGTTCAGAGACCTGGTCTAAGTTCGAGTCCTGGTCAGGACCCGTTCTTTTCCTCCTATCCTATTTAATTTGGCGCTGATGACCATCCCATATATAAGTCCTGTCAGGAAAAAAGAATCAAGGGTGGCATTGGGTGGGAGTGTATGTGAGATGAAGTCATTTAAGGGGAGGAATGTGGTAACTACGCAGTAGTAAGATTTGACAGCTTTGTCGGTAGGTCACGATCGCTATGTCGGTAGGTCACCTGTCTAAAATTCTTCAGCCGAGGACCAGGGTAAAAATTTCTGGACTTGACTGAACATTGCATATTCATCCTCAGATCGACTCATGTGTCAGAGCCTAAACATAAATTATCCTAGATGTTTTCATAAACCGGACAGCATAAAATAGTTGATTCAACGGAAGCATGTTACAGAACTGTTGTTGATTTTGCTTAGACAACAAGATTTTTTTTCAAAGACGATGTCTTGAGACAAAATTGTCGTCTAACTAAAATAAACAACTGAGAAACTAATCATTTATATCTATGCCCCCGTAATCGAAGAGTCGTGGTGTATGGTTTTTGCCCTGTCCGCCTCTCTTTCCCTGTGTTTGTCTGTTTGTCCAAAAACAAAATTTAACCTTGTCCATCGAGTGGATGGAGCTATAGCTTTCATATTTCATAGGTGTATTCCTTCTGACAAGAGCTTTCTCCGGTTACCACCAAATGTAACCTCTTGACCACTAAACCATGACCCTTGAGTTTGACCCACTATAACAAAAAAAATCCCAAACTTTAACCTAGTCGATAACTATTTAATAGTTGGTGCTAGGGTTTTCATAGGGGCTTCATTGTGACAAGACCTTTCAATGGGTATAAATATTTTTTACCTTAGAGTTTGACCTTTAACATTTGGTCATAACTATTGAATAGTTAGTACTAGGGCTTTATTTGTACTTCACAGGTGTATTCCTTGTTGCAAGACCTTCATTTCCATACCAACAATTTTGACCTTGACCTTGACCAAAATGCATTTCAAAACTTCAACCCTAGGTATAAACACCCGTACGCGGGCATCAGTGTTTCACAAACACATCCGATACATTGACGTGTAAAGCTAGATTTGATCACTTCTTTTAGCTCCTCCCTTTTTCTTGGGGGGGGGGGGTTCAAAAAATTTCAACACACTCTATCCAAAAAGCTTGCATACCAATGTCATTCGCCTTTCATCCTTGCATTCTTGTTTTAGGGAATTACTGATTTATTTTGAAAAAAATCCTATGTACTAGTTATCCATTTTAAGACTTGATCCCGCTTTGTCTTTTGGAGCCAGAATTTGAACAAAGTTAAACTGAATTTAGACTTTACCTGAGAATTCTCATTGTCGCTCTGTTGGTTCGGGAAGATTGTAAAACATTTTGGCTTATCGTGGCTACAACCTACTCCAGGAGGTCAAGTTTTGAACAAGCTTAAATACGAACTACCTGGAGATGCTTGCATATCAATATGACTGAAAATAAATTTGCTGTTCTGGTTAAAAAAAATCTTTAAAGTTTATACCCCTAGTCAGTAAAACCTCCAAATATGAGTCAAAAGCACTTAGTAGAATCTGTGCTACATGTAACTTTTTTCGAGTTCACTATTATATCATATATGATATATTATATATCGAATCAATAAATGGGTGAATCGTATGGAGATAACGAAGAGTATTCAAGATCAAAAGTCCATAAAACAAGGTATATATTGCTGTATAAGTAAGGAAAGTTGACGATAGAAAAGTTTAAGTCATCACGTTTATCAAAGAGTTTGGTTGTTAGATTACCATTAACGTCTTTTTCAAGTAAAATGTCCAAATATGAAACAGTTGTGTCAGACTTTGTGGTATCTTTTATCTCAAGCTCACCGAGATATATCGTATCGACATAAGGAATGGAAGTTACAATTGTTAATTGACAATACGTCGTCGATTTATCTAAATGTCGAGCTGAAGGCCACAGCAAGTGTATTCGTCTTTTCACGCATAAGACTTTGCACATATTGTGCTTCATTTGAATACAAAAATAGGTTTGTTAACAACGGGGCGCAAATTGTACCGATGGGGATTCCAATAGATTGTTGGAAGACCTGGTCTCCGAAAACAACATACTAGTAGATACTGTCACTCAAAAACTCAAGCATCTTTTTGATCATAACTTCAGAGTACTTGTGTGAACAATCAGAATGTATTTAACGAAATAATTCTGCAAATGTCTAATGAAAAGGTAAGGAAATCTACGAGTTCTATTTTTATTGAAAAGGCAGCTGTCAATGATATCAAAAAGTCTGAACTTTGATTTATCGTGGGAAATGCTTGTGTATAAAGTTGCAAAATCGTAAGTTTTTAAGGTGTTGATTTTTATAAAATCTTGTTATTTCAAATTGTTCAAAAGTTTCTTGGAAATTTTAAGTATCCACATTTGATTTAAACCACTTCTTGAATATATTATTGCACAGTCCTCTTGCAGTTTCTCCTTCACTACTGTTAATATCTTAGTAAGTATAAGTAAGTAAGTATAAATAACTAATGTTACTTAGTGGTTGAAAAAATGAATTTGATTTGAAGTCCACATTAAATGTTTCCTTCTTCTGATCGTGCTAGGACGATTTTCTCCTTAGTTTGGATTTTCAGTAGGACGTGGCATTCTCAACGCTACGTAATGGCGAATACTAGTAGATTCTCATTAGTTAAGAAATCAATAACATCAGGTACTTAAAATTGTTGTTGACAATGATGAGACGACTTATGCCCCATCTCTATGCCGTTAGAGAATTTTTAGTTGGTCATTTACTACACCAGTTGACATTCTGAAGTCCAAACTAAGCGTGTAATGGTGTTAAATATTTCAAATATTAGCTATATCTTTTCTGCCTCAGTGTTTCGTTTAAATTATTCACCAATTTCACGATTTCTTACTATAAGAAATCTCCCTTTGAAAGATGGGTGGATCAACAGATCTAATAGATCCCCCTTTACAAAAGGTACCCGGTGCAAATCTTGATGGAGATTGGTCTAGTCAAGTGATTTCGGAAAAGATATTGAAAATATAAAAAGTTTACGACGTTGTTTCGGATGGAAAGTAGTGATAAACAAAGTCAAATTTCGATCAGAAAAACTCACTGGAACCTTTGGTTCGGGTGAGCTAAAATAAACAAATTCTGAAAACCTTTTATGTCATTTCAGAAAGTTTTAGGTTCCATCAAAATTACGCAACCGCATTTTATCTTCCGCTGTACACAATAAAATCATATCATTTTATCTAACTCCTATTTTTCGGAAGATGGAGGTTCGATGGAGTGGACTTTTATCCGATGTAATGACAAAATATCCCTGGAATTGAGTTCCTCCTTCAGATAAATGTGTTTTGGTGTTGTTTGCACTTCATATGTCTTCTTAGAATAAGGTCGATAGGATGGAATTGATACACGTGGACTTTGATATTGGCCAAACGCTGATATTGCATTACACAGGAGAGCAAGAAGCTGTCAGCCCCTCAACGAGAAGCAAGTAAGACCAATGTTGAGGAAGAAATCAATTCATTGAAAAAAAGTTTTGCTGAAAAGATTTATCCTCATTTCTTCGAGCTTCCTTTTTCTTCTCATATCTGATGTTTTCGTGATTTGGTGGTCTGTCTTTAATTTGCCTTTTCCATTCAAGACGGATCAGATATCCAAGATTTAGAAGTCAATTAAAGGAATTTGCGCATGCTAAATCTAAGGAAATGCAAAATATGTTCTTTTTCAGTTATGCAACTATTTGAAATATTGACTTCTTTGCATACGAGGACCTTTAAGTTTTTATATTGTTAGCCCACGACATTCCGCAGTGGGGACAAATGGTTAATGACGGTGATCAGGGAAACCCTAACCAATATTTCCATATTCATACCCTTAAATTAACAGACCACGTACGCTCTCTTCAAGTTATACGCTTAAAACACGAGACAAGGACGCATTGCGCTGGTTAAATTAGGTTTCATTAAGACCAACTGGGGGATCAAAAACACTTTTAGAAATGTTTAATTAATACTTCTGAAATGTTAAGATTTTTCTTTTTACCCCCAAATATACGAAACTTTTATGAAACCTTTCGTGTCCAGGTTTGGGAATTCTATCGGTCTCTTAATTAATTCAGTAAAATTATATGGCGAACTTAGGAACTTGTAAATGTCTTCCAAAGTTTCTAGAAACGGTGAAAGGTGTGTGGGATTCTCAGACGGTCAACCCCTTTTCTTCATCCGCGCGTCGAAGGCTCAGGTGAGTTTTCCTGATTAGGTGAGCAACGTTACCTATCGGCCTCTTGTTTTCATATAATCTTTTTGATTAATTCTCGTGGAAGTCCTTTCTCTACTCCTAGCTATTTTGTAATATTTTTTTTAACTTTTGAGCTCGAATATTGTTCAGTGTCTCCACATATTTCAGGGTATATCAATAAAATCGAGCAGCAGACTAGATGATAAAATTAAAAAAGAAATCAACGAGAATCCACTAAAAAGATTACATAAATATTTCCAAAAATTAAAAAAAGAACAACTGCATTTCGAACTCAGAAAGGCACTTACTCCAAAGCAACTACTAAAAAGTACACCTTGTGGATGTAAATTGGGTGTTATTAATATATAACGACACGTTTATGATATTCAAATCTTAGCGAACAAATGGAAAACTTGTTTTAAATAACATTTTCATATGGCAAGCCCTTTTACTATTTATTCGGAAAATAAAATTTATCTTCAAATTACAGAGATATCTCTCATTTTAGAGAGATATCTCTTAAAAAATAAAGATATCTCCCAACTTAAAAAGATATCTCTTATTTTTAAGAGATATCTCTATAAGAAAGAGATATCTCTTTAAGTTAGAGAGATATCTCTTATACTTAAAGAGATATCTCTTTCTCCTTGAGAGATATCTCTTTCGTGAAAAGAGATATCTTTGAACGTTAAAGAGATATCTCTTTCATCAAAAGAGATATCTTTTTCAGAGAGAGATATCTCTTTCACTTTGAGAGATATCTCTTTAAGTAAAAGAGATATCTCTCTAAGTTTATCATAAGAGATATCTCTCAAAGTGAAAGAGATATCTCTCAAAAGTGTCTTCAAGAGATATCTCTCAAGCAAAAAGAGATATCTCTTTATTGCAAAGAGATATCTCTCTTCATTATTTTTATTTAAATTCCATTTTAAATTACTTCTCCCTTTACCGGAAGTATTTCAAAAGCTGAGAAAACTCGGTCCAGAGTCTGAAAGTGCTTATCACGTAACTCGCGGGGTTCCTCACTTCCGGGGGTACTTAACACATGCCTGACATGGATTTGTGTATTGAGTTTAGCATGTTTCTGGTTTACGCAAAGCTTTCGGGGAATGTTAAATAGTTTTACTTTAAAAGTGGAATGTGTAATGTCTCCGAATCAACTATGTACGAGTTAACTTTTTGTTTTGTTTATTTCAAGAGTTATTTCCCCTAGTTTTGCAAGCGCCTTATTTTTACACGTGCAATTGGATTGTGACTTTGTAGCCCTATAGTGTAAGTACACTTTCATTTGATATAATATTAAGATCTAAGAAATCATGTGTTAAAACGCAAACCTTGTAATGTCAAATGTTTCAGCAATTTTAAGTATTATTTTTGCATTGTCAACATGACCTGGTTTTTGTGTAAGGCTAAGCACGTGGTTTGTGTTCAGATCATTTTCGGAGATTTATACCATCTACTAATCTAGTCACTGTATGTTCTACTCGAGTATGTATATTTATAAGGATAATTTGGTGATTTCTTGCCGATTTATTACTACTTTCTTGTGTTTATTGTTTAGTAGTAGATCGCTGTTAAAAGTAAAAGTATGGAAACTCGGTTCGGTCAGAAATGATACATAATATAGTCAACATTTTATGTCAGTCATTTTGTATGTAATTTCTAATCACTTTTTATGTAATTTACAGTCTTTTACGGCACCAATACTGAATAAAGGAGATGAAGCCTTCTCAATAACTGTTCCAGTATAGAATGGTTTATCGACTTACGATGTCATAAAAATTTGGGTGCGAGTGTCCATCAGGAAAATTTTGATCGAAGTGCAGGTAAACATATCAGAGTGTCATCCGTTTCTTGTTTATTTTGAGGGAAAATTAGGTGTTTTATTTTCAGCCGAATGAAATAGTTTTGTAATCATCTTTTGCCTTAATATGTTTACAGAATTTTCTTGAATCCGAGTACGATAATGTTTTTATCAGCTGATTGTAGAGGAGGAGTTTTGTCAGTGTTAGATGGGTACTAATGTCATCTTGTGGCTGCATCCCTTTTGTTGGGGTAAATATTTTTTTAATATACTTATTTTTCAGTAAAGTTTTACCTTTCGTATGTCTGTGGATTATCTTTTTGTGCATTAAGATCTATATAGATCTATTTGAGTATTTCACGAGAGTTTCTGTTCATATTTTTTGCCCAAAGGGACTTGTTTCAGTACTAAATTTTTAACCCACAGTATACATATTATAACACAAGGTAGCTCGCTGAGTGAAAACTTAATCATGGAACGGTTTGTGCTGATCCCGCACAGAGATTTTGATTGGATAAAAATCTGTTTCTAAAATTACATCAGATAAACATCTTAATGTTTTCAGGTAAAGTTAGACGTAAACAAGTTCTATTTACTCACTTCAATATTTAAACAAAGGAATTTTTTTTTAAACCACTGATTTTTTAATTTTGCTCTTTGCCCGAGACTAGTACATACCATTCTATGGTTGAGTTTGACTTTCCACCCAACAAGCAGAGTTTGGACACTGATTATGGAGATACAAGAAAATAGAGACAAGCATGCCATATTATATGGGTGTGTAGATAAATTATCGTAGAAGAAATAGGTGTAAAAAGTTTACCCGTGCATTTCCTCTTAAAGTGTAAATGAGCATGATTTTAAGGGAGGGGGTACTCCCTGTAATTTGGAGTTAGATACCTTGTGTTATTATTATACTTTAGGTCAAAAATTTATTACAGAAGCTGCATTTAACAAACTTCAGATCTCTTAACATGACCATATTTCTCACTTTAAAGACTGAGAGTATGTTCCCTATTTATAGAGCATGGTTTAGGGATTTTGAAATTTTCTGTCTTTTCAAATTCATCCGCATAGCACAGTGGTTAGAGCGTCTGCTCTAGAGTCGCAAAGTAAGGAGTTGATCCTTACGTCTTGGGTTTGAATCTCACCGTGGGATGTGGAGACTTGTCCTTGGAATGATACAGTATAAACCGTGGCCCAATATCACAGTAGATATTGGCTCAAAAAAGATACCTTCCTGCTTAATGGCCCTGAGTGCCGAACATAGGACAAAATTTGCAGCTCTCCACCGGTGTTTCCATATGAGTGAAAAATTCTTGAGAGGGATGTTAAACAAATCTGTCTGTTGAATTAAGTCATTGATATTAAACAATTGTATACATTAAAACTTATTTTATAGCAGAGGTACAAGAGAACCATGCAGTAACACAGATAAAAGATGCAGTTCCTAAGAGATCCAAAGTCGCAGCTCCTAAGGCTATACTGACTGAATTATCAACATCCAAAACAAATTGATACAAATCAAATACAGGTATGAAATTGATGCAACAAAAAAAAGTTCTAGGACAAATATTAAATTTATTTTTTGTAAGACATGGCATATCAAAAAATGACAAAAAATTCTGTGATGTCCAGGGATGCTTTACTCCCACCCCACCTCAAGGTTTTAGACATAGACCCCTTTATTCAACTTTACTGTCATCTTACCTCACTATAAAAATAGGGTAAAATACCCTTTTTTACAGATTAAATGTATAATAATTATATATACATGTATGGATTTTTTTTACAAGATGACTATTATACTAGTCAACATTGGCCATCTTTAAAAATGTTTGTTTGATGTAGTTCTACCCACTTTTATCAAGATTGGTAGGTAGGTATCAATAGTTTTTTTTTTCTTCTTTTGCCTTACAGTATTGAACAAATTGATAACTGTCATATTTGAAACCATGCTTATACTCAGAAATCTGTTGATATTTTCATTACTATCTAGAAAGACATAAATAGAAAAAGCATCCTAAAAAAATTGATACCTTATCTTTAAAACATCTATGGAATTTAAGGGGGGAAAATTGAAAATTTTGAAGTGCCCAAAAAATGATTACTAATGGGTAGGGGCCATTTTAACAGGTCGGTCAGAGTAAAACAAATCTGTTTTTTATACCCATTTGTCCATCTGTCTAGCTGTCCATCTGTCTGTGCAAATGTGTCCGGTCCATATCTTTCTTACTTAGGGACTTTAGAATCTACTACTCCATGCAAAGATTGCCCATGACCCAAGGGTGTTTCATGACCTTGACCCAAGGTTTCATTTCAGGAAGTTCAAGGTCATTTGAAGAAAAAGTTCATAATTTGTGTCCGGTCCATTTCTATCTTATTGATAAACTTGGTAGGTTCTCATTTCACACAAAGATTGCCCATGACCCAAGGGTGTGTCATGACCTTGATCCAAGGTCATTTGGGGAACTTTAACTAAGGTCACTGGAAGAAAAAATTCATAAATCATGTGTGATACATATCTTTATTATCGAAAAACTTAATTCTGAAAAACCCAGCGGGGGGTATTTTGTCCTGTTTGGAAAGTTCTAGTTATTGTTGGCCTGAAAATGCAACAAATATTTTTATGCCTCCTTAGAAATTATTTTTATGCCCCGCCATGAATATGGCTGGGGCATATAGTCCGCCATGAATACAGCTGGGGCATTTAGTGTTTGTCATGTCCGTCTTTCCATCACACTTTGCGTTTAGCATTGCTCAATGCTCATTTTCAAAGAAACTATCCAAGATAATTATTTTCATCAAACTTCATAGGCAGATAGATGTTGATGAGATCTGAGTAACTGCATCAACATTCTTTGACCTTGACATTTCCTTTGACCTTGACCTCACTTTTCTTAAATTAGTGTTAAACTCAGTTTTTAAGGATACCATTTAAGATATTTTGATCAAACTTCATATGTTGATACAGTGTACACGTGTTCTGATGAGAGCCATTCAATTGCATCAATATTTTTTACCTTGACTTTTCCTTTGACCTCACTCTTTCTAAATTAGTGTCAAACTTTATATGCTAATACATACTGATGAGAGCTATTCATTTGCATCAACATTTTGACCTTGACCTTTCATTTGACCTTGGACTCACTTTTAACAAATTGTGATTAAGTTAAATATAAAGAAACCATTCTTTATATTATTTTTCAAAGGACAAGTGCACTTAAGCAATGCTTAATGGGCCCTTTTTATGTGCCATTTTAATTTAGAATATATGAATAAATCGTTCTCTTTTGGAAATTAAAAAGCACAATAAACATCTCCTAGATCAGCGTGGATTTGAAACAATTGAATATTTTTAAATGCCTCTGGATACCCTAAATCCGGAAAAGTCGTACCGAACATTCTTTTAGTTTCGTTTATGTAAATCAAGGCGAAGAGATATTTAAATCGACACTTGAACAATCTGATGGCGGATCATAGTCCGGCGCATTTGTGGAATGTAAATTCTTGTGCTAAATCTGTTTTTAAAAAGTGAATGAAGTTGTGTAGTTGCCTGTTGCCACAACAATCAAACTAAGAATTGGTACTCTTGCATTTCAAAAAAAAAAAAAAAAAAAAAAACAATAAAAGATTCGTTGAATTTGAAATCTATTATAAAAGGAGTGATTAGATGGCTTTCAATACCTGTTTCATTGTCTTGCTTAAATGTTAAAAACGTTTAACACTTTTATGAATGGTTCTAAACTCTCTTTACCATCCAGTGTTCTTCAAAATAAATACATACAAATATCCCAACGGCTGCGCGACTTTGACTAATTGATACAAAACCTGCGGATGTTTTACAGTGAGCAACTTTGAGGAATGTTTACCTGAGTAGAACTCACGTGACTATGAGTATTTTAAATAATTTATTCCACACGTGGGTTCAGCATGAGTCATAAAGTTAAATAGCTATCACTTGCTATAGGGAAAACATTGTACTTTTTGTACATTTTTAATATTTTAAGCACCAGCCTAATCGTGTACAAATTTCCTACTTTCACACAAGTTTTATAAATGTATTATGCGTCTTTTGTCATTCGCACAAGTTTGTACAAAGTTAGGCTCATAGTAAACAAAAGCTATAAAATGAATGACCCTTCTTGATTTACAATAGAAAATTACAAATGTCGGCTGACCCCTGCCACTTTTTTTTGGTTTTGTTCTTTGTATATTCGTGAATTTCAGCGGTAAAATTTGTTGAATCGTATGGTTTAGATATCAATTAATGATTTGAGATGAAAAATTTTGCTTAATTTGATTGTTTATTTTTTCACATTTTACCGGGGCCCATAAGTGCACTCGTTCTTTCATATGCTGATACATAATGATGAGAGCTTTTCAACTGCATTAACATCTTCGACATAGGTCCTTCCTTTGACCTAGAACTCGCTTTTCTCCAATAAGACAATAAGCGTTAAAACTTCATATGCTGAATTGCTGATGCATACTGATGTAACCAATTCAACTGCATCACTTTTCAAGATATTCTGAAATTTCACACAGTTACACAAATTCAAATTTTCATGTTGCATTACTGATATACCCTTGGTGGGGCATTCATGTTCTATGGACATATTTCTACTGGTCTTTTTTGTGAATAATGATGCATTTACGAAGAAGAATTTCCATTCTTTTTCTGAGGTTGACTCATCTAGTAAAGTTTCCCACTTTTCTTTTTATATGCCCAGATCTGAGGTGCTTTTGTCCTGTCTGTTGGCAGCTTTAACCTCTGCCTTAACTTTTGAACCATGAGAGAGACTTCATATTTAATATGCATACTCCACTTATTAACATCTTTCAAAAGACACCAAGGCCAATGACTTGTGACCTTGACTGTGACCTATGTGCTAAAATAGCTTATTTGAACATTAGCTATAACTTTTGATTCATTAGAGATAGGGACATCATATTTTGAATGCTTTCTCCACTAATTAAGCTCTATCAAATGAAACCAAGGTCAATGATCTTGTGACCTTTACTGTGACTTTATGGATCTAAAAACCATTTTGAACTTTTGCCATACATTTTGAACCATTAAAGATAAAGACTTCATATATGATATGCATACTCCACTAATTGACACCAATTTCAATGACCTTGTGACCTTGACCTATATGCTAAAAATAAATTTTTCGAATTTGTAAAAATGTCGTTGCCAGGTGCAAATTGTTTCACAAACAAATCTTGTTTTGAAGGAGTTTTAATATTTTAATTTCTGTAGAATTTTATGTTACATATAAAAACCAAAAAATATATTTAAAATCAAATCATTTTTATTTCAGTACTTTGTGACAGTGGGAAGATAGAATTTAAAAAATGGACATGGCACAATTTTCCTGCATCAGAGATCAATCCAGGTTTACTTATAATTTGAAGAAAAACAGTCAAGCATCATTTGGAGCTACATATGTCACTGCCTTAACAATATGCCGGCTTATATAACCAAGCAAGCACAGTGACCAGTTGTACCTATGATGTTGGAAGAGATCCTAAAAACCTTCCAGTACACTCATCACTACCTGCAAAGAAATAAAAATTCAAATGACTTGTATCAACATTTGTGTACATTTGTACTTCATCTGGCTTGTATTTTCAGTAATCATTAGCCTTTACACTGTTGCTTCCTTCAAACAAAATTGCATAAGTACTAACTTGCAGGTGTAAAATGTTTGAAACAGTTTGCTTCTCCCAAAGGAAATTCTCTGCCAATTAGCAGTGCATGAGCAGTTGATTGATGTCACAGTTCCACTGGCAAAATATTTGTATATAGTTGCTGTAACTACCAAATATACAAAAATTAAACTTCCTTAAATTTGTTCTTGATGTTTATTTATAGTGTATTTAAATAAGTATCCAATATTTGTTTTGTTATACTGAAGGACTGTTAAGAAAATGTTGTTCGTTGAAACAATTGTGCAAACAAGTTACATTCTGCACAGATATATACTCACCGTCAATGGAAACGCAACACCCTAATTTTAGGGTGAAAATTATATACAAGTTATAAATGTTCAAAAAAGTGACATCTTTACTTTGCCAAATAATTTAAATAATGATATACCGGAAATGCTTGTGTAATTTTCCATTTTTCATAAAATATATATATATATATATATATATATATACGGGAAAAAATCCTTCTTTCTTTACCTAATTGCTCATGTTACCAAATATGATAGCAAAAATTAATGTTTTATGAGTTATGTCAAAAGTTTAATTTGAATATCTTTAGGTGATGTTTATTTTAGTGTATTTAAATGAAAACGTACTAGTCCACAATATACAACAAATGCAGCCCGATTTCTACCATGCATTAAGTTTATTAATGTCTTAATCTAAGCGAAAATAATATTCTTAAGCAATTTTAAATACAAGTTTTTGTTATAACTGAACCTGGCATAGTGTAGCAACTTTTTGTTAAGAAAATGCTATTGAAACACATGAACATGGGTCGTTAATAGTGTATAACTAAGCTCTTTTTTTCTTTATTTTGAGAACTAGCATTTGCAATGAAAATCAGTCATTTTGAGGAAATAGAGGCATCAAATCTGGTAAAGAAAATTTTTCCCGGCCTTTTGAACAAACTTATGATTAACATATAACCTTGAAAATCCCAAATATTGTAAAAAATTTTTTTTAAATGGAAAATTTTGAATTTAGGCTAAAAAAACTTCCGGTAATGGAAAGAAATTCACTCAACTGTTAAATAACTGATTTGGCAATGTAAAAGATGTCCTAACTTTTTTGGTACATGGTTATAACCTGTATATAAAATTTCAAGTATACTTGTTAACAAATGTATTTTATTGATCAAATTTCAAATAGATGATTTAATAAGAAAGCAATGACAAATTTAACTAGAATTATGGTCCATTGATTTATCACCATGGTGTGTGAGCTTTTGTGAACTTGATACTGAACTAGTAAGTTTGAAATATTGAAGTAAAGAAAAGTGCAGCCCAAAAATTTATCCTGTACCTGATTTAAAATGAGTCCCAGCATCAATACTTGGAAGTTGCCACACTTTTCATGAGTATAAGAATTATTGGATATGCCTCAGTAACAGATCTATACTGGTACATGTAAATGAATGGCACATTCAGTCGAAGCATTGTCCCTTTTTCGGTACCCCCTGGATCCCTGTAAAATATATATGATGATAAAAGTAGATAAATGTTCCATCATAGAATGATGAATGTCCTATGGACCCAGTGAGGGCCTGTTGGAAGACACTGTTTGATTGTTCTAGCCGAGTCTGTCTCTTAATTGTAAGAGTACTAGTATTTTGGAAGGGGATCATAAGGCTTTACAGTTAATATAAATTGATTGTACATGTGTGTTGTTTAACGTCCTACAGTTAATATTGAAAATGAGTATATACATCCCTGTGTAAATTAAAAAAGGAATGTTGGACATTTTTATCTGAACTATTAACAAATTAAAGAAAAACATTCTATCAGGATTATGTTTAATCGACCCTGTATTCCCGTGATTGATGAATTTGGTCACATGCATTTCCTATTTGTTTTAATTAAATTTGCATTCTATATCCCGACTTCAGCTGCCCCTTGATCTAAATCCAGGCACGTAGCAACAAGAGGGGGGGGGGGGGGGGCACAACATTACCTCTTCTATAGAGAATGTGCATTGAATGGTTTGTTGCTCCCCCCCCCCCCACTTCTTACCACAGTATAGAATAACAATATAGTGATATCATGGAAATGTAGTATTTTATGCTATAAAAATTGGAAGTGAAAGGAATTTGGTCTTGAACAAAATTGGCCACTAACACTACCCCCCCCCCCCCCCCCCCCTGAAATAGGATTATCGAGTTTGGTCAACTTTTACTGGTAAGTATAAAAAACAAATCTCTAGTTGCGCCCCCCACCCCCCACCCCGACCCCTTTCAAAAACGATGCTATGTGCCTGAAATCAATATATGCCAATATGGAACCAATCTTTGGAGAACAATGTAGTTTGAAAACAATTTCAACTTACTTTAATGCTATAAAATGCTCGTTACCCATATGGAATAGCTTGTATGTACTGTATGTACGTAATTTACTAAAACAATAAAGCGATTAAACGTTGTTTACCTGTATCAATCAATCCATTTTCTCCTTTTTCTTTTTCAATAATCAAAAAACGAACGACTTAACAAACATTACTTCCTGTTTCGCTTTCGTTTTCAACGGGAGAATTAATTATGTTATTTTAAGGGTGATTTGAAAAGAGATATCTCTTTCATTAAAAGAGATATCTCTTTAGCTTAGAAAGATATCTCTTTTTGAAAATCTATAGAGATATCTCTCTAACTAAGAGAGATATCTCTTTTTAACTTGTTAAAGAGATATCTCTCTAACTTTAAGAGATATCTCTCTCGCTGAAAGAGATATCTCTCTAGCTTATAAAGATATCTCTCTTACAAAAAGAGATATCTCTCCATCAAAAAGAGATATCTCTTTTGTTTAAAGAGATATCTCTATTAGTCAAAGAGATATCTCTATAGGCTAAAGAGATATCTCTCAAATTGAAAGAAAAATTTATTTTACGAATAAATAGTAAAAGGGCTTGCCATATTTTCATGATATATCTATTTCTCTGAAGATCAATCAATACTGAGAGAATGACAGACTCATTAGGCACGTATATTGGGCCTTTATCTTGTGTTTTAAAGATAATACGGTTACTGGTGTTCGTAAACTAATTCTTGGCACGTCAATACTCATAACATTCAACACCCCCGTCCTAATTCGGAGGCTGTGTTCTCAAGAAAATACGCTGTTTGGAGGAAATTATCTACACTCTGTAGCTATTTCTCAAGAGACTGTTGGAGAAAGCATTAATTCTTTAGCAATTCTGTAACTGGAAAAACTGTGCTGTAAAATACGTAGTAAGATAGAGAGGGAAGGTCCCCAGAGAATAGTCAAGAAATAGAAGGGTGAAAAAATATAATGTTGTGGAGGCTTGACAAGATTCCCTAGACTGGAATGATTTTGATGAAGTTAGGATCGCGAGTTCGATTCACAACTTTTCAAGTTTTAATTTATCGAGATGCCACATGTTTAGTAAATGTTCACACACAAGGGTCATGGGACTGCATGGTTTGCATATCAGATCAGAACCACTCAATTTTCTACGTATTAGTTTTATAATAATATAATTATGTACCGATATTGCACATATGCATGCAATGAAAAGCAAGAATACTTCGAGGTTGCTATGTACAATATCACTGGTGGTTCCTGAACATTTTATTTAAGCTCAGCTCGACAAAGCCTTCAGGTGCTTGAATGCAATATTCCCAGTGTCAAAAACGCCGAAATAATTATGGCTGAAATATTTCCGACTCGGCGTAAAACAGCAATAATCAATCAATCCCAGTGTCAAATTATAGGTCAAGTTTCTCTCACGATACCCCCCCCCCCCCCAGAATTGTTGTATAGTAAAGCTCCCTCTTGTGGAAGGTGCCTCCTCCACAATTTAGTAAGGTTTATTTATATTGTAATTTTACTCAGTATAGAAAATTACCTACTCCCACTGATTCCTGATTGCAATTTATATACAGCGGACCCTTTTAAGTTTTATTTAGACTATGCAAATTATTACATTTTGGGGACTATGGCACTCGTGGGTTTGCAAAAGCTGGACGCTTATTCAAGAAGCTAGACCCTGTACGCCTCTTTATAAAGCCCTGCAGAGAAACATTTGAAGGTTATTTCGGTGATAACTAAACGAAGTATCTATTATAATATCACTTCCTGGTACGAATTTAAGTCAACAAATCACAATCCCAAATAACTGTACCAGTGATAATAAACAATAAATCGCTGCATGAGTGGGAGGAAAAATGAGACAAACGTGTATTTTATATCTCAGCTCAGTTTGTGGAAGGAATAATGAGACAAACGTGTATTTATATCTCAGCTCAGTGTATGGAAGAAATAATGAGATAACCGTGTATTTTATATCTCAACTCAGTGTGTTGGAGGAATAATGAGACAAACGTATATGTTATATCTCAGCTCAGTTTTGGGAGGAATAATGAGATAATCGTGTATTTATATCTCAGCTCAGTTTGTGGGAGGTATAATGAGACAAACGTGTATTTTATATCTCAGCTCAGTGTGTGGGAGAAATAATGAGATAACAGTGTATTTATATCTCAACTCAGTGTGTGGGAGGTATAATGAGACAAACGTATATGTTATATCTCAACTCAGTTTTGGGAGGAATAATGAGAAAACCGTGTATTTATATCTCAGCTCAATGGTGGGAAGAAAAATGAGACAAACGTGTATTTTATATCTCAGCTCAGTGTGTGGGAGGAATAATGAGATAACCATGTAATTTATATCTCAGCTGGGAGGAATAATGAGATAACCGTGTATTTATATCTCAGCTCAGTGTGTGGGAGGAATAATGATATAACCGTGTATTTTAAATCTCAGCTCAGTGTGTGGGAGGAATAATGAGATAACCGTGTATTTTATATCTCAGCTCAGTTTGTGGGAGGAATAATGAGACAAACAAGTATTTTATATCTCAGCTCATTTTGTGGGAGGAATAATGAGAAAAATGTATATGATATATCTCAGCTCAGTGTGTGGGAGGAATAATGAGATAATCGTGTATTTATATCTCAGCTCAGTTTGTGGTAGGAATAATGAGACAAACGTGTATTTTATATCTCAGCTCAGTGTGTGGGAGGAATAATGAGATAATCGTGTATTTATATCTCAGCTCAGTTTGTGAGAGGAATAATGAGACAAACGTGTATTTTATATCTCAGCTCAGTGTGTGGGAGGAATAATGAGCCAAACGTGTATTTTATATCTCAGCTCAGTTTGTGGGAGGAATGAGACAAACGTGTATTTTATAACTCAGCTCAGTGTGTCGTAGGAATAATGAGACAACCGTGTATTTTATATCTCAGCTCAGAGATCTAAGATTCTCTCATTGCATGGAAGTATTGGTGTTTTAATATAGAAAAAAAAATTAATAATGATTTTTAAAATTTATTCAAGATCAATCTACAATCATAACAATTTATAATTATAGCAACTAAAACGCTGTGAGTGGTCTGAGTTTTACCAACAAAAATAGTAATGTTTCATGTGTCCGAACGTTTGAATTACATGATACCCATTGCTGAAAGTACCATAATTAAAAACATTAAATTTTAGTGAATATCTTGTATTATTTTGATTTTTTTTAAACAAAGGTAGAGTTCTATAAAAATGATTGCACAACTAATTATCAACATTTGATCAAATGAATTAAACACATATAACAATGTCATTAGAAGCTGCTTATAACAATGAAATAACATGTATGCAGAACATAAAAACACAACATGTAACCATTTATATAAAATACGAGATTTGTTGGTCAGTAAAACTCAGTAATAATGAGGTCCTGTGGACCCGCAAATTGACTTTATTATCCATTTAATCAGTTTGGGTTATGTATATAAAGGAGTCTGCAAACACTACATATTCCTTCAAGCATGGCTTCCAAACTCAAGATTTTGTGTGAATTTAATTTAACAAAAAATAATGCTTACAAAATAAAAATACATCAGTTCATCATTAAAAACATATTTAATCCTAAGAAATTTATCAAAAAGGATGTAAATTTTTAAAGTTTGTTATAACCATAAATTAACAAGGAATTGTTACAAATTCTGTTGAAGTTAACAATAAAAAAAACAACATTTTAATATCCTAAATGTCCTATTAACTGGTTCTTACTACACCAGTTTAACTGTACAGTATTATATTTTCATCATTAAAGATAGATATATCTATATTTTTAGAAGAAATGGAATACGGTAAATCTATTTAACGAAATCCCTGTACCAGATTCATTGTTGATTTTATAAACTCCTCAACAATTCTAGATAACTAC
This sequence comes from Saccostrea cuccullata, assembly GCF_032062105.1. NCBI lineage: Eukaryota > Metazoa > Mollusca > Bivalvia > Ostreida > Ostreidae > Saccostrea > Saccostrea cuccullata. The sequence goes on from NW_026929884.1 coordinate 43,013, forward strand.
CATACATATCCATACATTAACTCATTAATTTGGCAGTAAACCACATATTCATTCATACTGTACTCATGATAATTTGTAGTTAACTAGTATTAATATTTTCGGGAAAAATCAGAATATACAACACATAATCACAAAACTAAGAATAAAAAAGGGCTGCTTCATTATGAACTGTACTGTAGTTAAAAAGTTTGCAAAATATGGTTTTGCTGCAAAGGTGCAGCCCACTGTTATAACAATATTTAGCATATTTTATTGTGTTTGTGTTTATTTTGCAGGTATCACCTAAGTACAATAAATGACAACAAAATTAAAGTACATTCATCATATTAACACATCACCAAGCAGTAAAAACTCAAGCAGTAGTTAATTTAATTATGTTTGCTGATGTTCTATCTGATTTCATATGAAAAGTATATGAAAAAAATATGTATAATAAAAATATTTCTTACATACAAATGTACATGCATTTGTAGATTTTCATTCAATATTTCTATTTCTACATAGCTTAAAATCAGACATTTGACTTCCAAACAAAATTAAACACACCTTTATAAAACATTTGCTTAAGCAATGCAATTTGATTTTTAAATAAGAACGTATTCATAAAAATCCTACTAATCACCAAATCATGATCTAATCAATAAACGGCATAGCAAGTTTTTTTTTTTATAAAATGATATTGTCTATGATTGATAAAAGCGTTTAATTTACAAATAAATTCCATATTGAAATAATTATTTAGGACACAAAACAGTATGTTGACCCTGATTACCAAACACAGTAACTTTGGTAAGAGTTTAAATGGAACATATTCATAAAAATCCTACTAATCACCAAACTGTCGATTGTCTACATGATTATTTTACTATAGAAACTGTTGATTTCTACATTTATTTTACTATAGAGGTCTATTTCACAGGAGTATAGGGGTAGCTTTGCTATGCATTTACATGGAAACTGTCGAGTTTTACATTTATTTTACTCTAGAGGTCTATTTTACAGTGGTATAGGGGTAGCTTTGTTATGAGTTTACATGGGAACTGTTTACATGGTCGGGATGATATGAATCAGAAACAGCGTAATGTCACCAGCTGGCATTGTGTCTCTTGGCTACCTCCGCTAGAAATTCTACATGACTTGCATAGAGGTCTAGTTTACCACTTAAGTCCATCCACTGAACATTCATTGCATCATCACCTAAAATAACAAGAAGTTGGTTGTATTATTAAATGGTACTACATTGTGTATAATTATAATCATAGAAAGTGGTCCTAAAGTGATGTACATTTTATATCCTTATTCCACAATTGTCAACATACAAAATGTTCATGCACCTTACAAATAAATCAACTCACAATAACCTTTCATGCTGACCACATAAATTCATGTAAATGATTTCAACAATAAAATGCTTTCTTTGGTTGTTACTATAGAAATTTATGCCACAGTTGTTGCAGAAAAAATGCAAAATCAACATTTATATAAAATGTCATCTTCTATTTTCCTTTTTACAGAAAAGCTTTCTTGAGAGTTTTGCTCAGGTAAGCGTATAAAGTGACAAGAAATTTAAAATACCAAACTAAACTTGTAAGAGCTATGTCCACCGTTGATTCTTATCGAATAACTAAAACTTGGAATCAGTGTAGGGAAACTCCTTCTGCAGGAAAGATAACTCCTATATCGGTCATATTTTTGCCAAGTTAGCTACAGTGCCATTTGTTGACAAAATATTTTGTAACACAAACATCCAAACTCACCCACCCCAAAACTGACATATATGTATTTTAGCTTTTTATGATCACTGCATCATTTAAATACAATACCCTGCATAAGATTTACCTTAAAGATTTACTATTTTTTCAACAGTAAAAGCAACACTTAAATATTTGTGAAAGAATAATTTCTGGGGTAAATCGGTAATTTAAATATTTTAAAACTAAAAGCAGAGACAACTTAGGAATTTTGTAAATAATAAAATGCTTGTTATATAGTTATGAAACCATATCCTTTTTTCTCATACTTTTTATTCATATACGTATAGGATTGGAATTTCACTGTACCTGCACACAATTTAATTTTTCCTAAACATGAGCTATCTTCATCATGGAAATTCATTGCTACAGTCTCCATCCAGGCATTATCTGTGTTCCTGGGGTCGTCCACGTACCCTCGGTAGACCTGGTAGAATTACAAATGTACATGGGATTACAAATGTAATAATGCTGTAAACATTGTAGAATTACAAGTGTAACAATGAAATCATCTCATTCAATATACTTTACACAGAGAGAATGTCATTTAACAATTCACCAGTGTAGAAAAAAAAAAATCTGTTAATTTTTGTAAATAAACATTTTTTTTAATTGTCTTTGAATAGATAGTGATCATAAGGGACTTCACTCATCCACTACAAAGGTTGCATAAACCCACATATCTGTGTAAATCTCCTTTTTATTAGACTACAATAAACCAAATAAATAGTAAAGGCAACTTGATGTTTACTTTCTCTTGATTAGGACACTCAACCAACCAGGAGAGCTGTATAATTTTTATTTACAATGCAATGTATATTTCTAATCACAAAAAATAGCTCCCATGTAATAAATCATGCTATACTTGGTGGGAGGCATTTAAAAAATTTGCGATAAGAAAATCATATAACGTGAAGTGCCTATTTCACTCTGTCTGTCAGCATATTTGTATCAGAATTGTGCATCCAAAACTTGCCTCTCCAATGTACTATAATAAATCATTTCAATGTAAATGATTACAAACTGTACAGAATAAGTTCACCCATTACCTCATGTCCTGAATTAAAAAGTTCGTCTAATTCTTTCTCTACTCTCTTTTTTTCTGCTGGAGACATTTCCAGGGAATTGAGAGCTTCCTCTCCGAATTCTCGTCTAACTGTTGCCGTGACAACTTCCCCAGCATCCACCATTCCCTGAAAAAAATAATAGACCGCTCTTATAAGATCAAATTATCTATCAAAATGAAATTACCTGGGTATTATATTTATGTGGTTATAAAAACTGAAGCAGTTTAAGTAATCTTGGCTTTTCTATTATAAAGAATACATATAATTTTTTTATTTATTTTAGGAATAACGTCTTGTAGAGTAATGCTGAAGTGAAAATTTCACAAGAATATAATTCAAGGAGTTTTTTTTATTTAAAGTTGAGGAAAAATAAAGAAAAAAAATCAAATTAAAAGGAGAGTTTCTCATTAGTTTGTTAATTCTTGTACATTGTAATGGCATTACTATGTGCCTATAGTTAAAGACACCCAAACTTTCATCTAATGCTGTGTTCTGCTAACTTGTCAGACCTGATTACTACTGAGTTTGACCTTGACCCCTGGTCAGACTTGATTACTACTGAGTTTGACCTTGACCCATGGTCAGACTTGATTACTACTGAGTTTGACACTGACCCCTCTTCAGACTTGATTGTTACTGAGTTTGACACTGACCCCTGATCAGACTTGATTACTAATGAGTATGACACTGACCCCTGGTCAGACTTGATTACTATTGAGTTTGACACTGACCCCTGGTCAGACTTGATTGTTACTGAGTTTGACACTGACCCCTGCTCAGACTTGATTACTAATGAGTATGACACTGACCCCTGGTCAGACTTGATTATTACTGAGTTTGACACTGACCCCTGGTCAGGCTTGATTGTTACTGAGTTTGATACTGACCCCTGGGATGGCCCACTGGTGATTGTCCCTTCGCTGGACAGACACAAACTGAAGTACAGGTTTGGAATCTGGTCCCTGTACAGCCTTTCCTGAGTCATCTCTCTTCCATCTGAAAAAAGGTATACTCTCTATATTACTTTTTTTTCCTTTCAATAAAATTATAGTATTATACAAGTAACAACACCTAAGTAAATTAATCATTAGATTATGTTGTTGAGTTAGATTTCAAATGGAGATAAAGTGATTTTCTAGAAGAACGACAGAATGGGAGATAAAATGAAAAAATTGATCTCGCAATCTAGTTGTCCATTCAGAGCTCCAGATAATTTTTTACCCTAAAGTGTATTTACTCCCTGATTTTCAAATCAATGCAGATTTTGATTTTCAGCAAAATGATTGCAGAGGATTTTGTTTATATAGAAATGTTTTGACCTTTATTTGGAGCTTGTAATCGAAGTATGAGTTTTTGAAGAAGGAAAAAACTTCCAAGGTCAGTTCCTGCATTTATTCAAATAAGTTTTGTTAATACCAACAAAACTTTTTGCTAAGATTGGGAAGCATTCTTTTTTGACAAGGAAGACACAGTACGTCAAGGAACACTGTACCATAGAGTCACCGACACATATAACTTTCCCTTCATTCAAGATATCGTATCAAGAGTAAACCCAGAGAATCTTCGTTAATATGGCAAGTTGAGAGAGATGAAAAATTGGCCATGAACCCATAATACAAAAAAGTTATGCCTAGTGCATAGTCTTAATTTCTACCCAGAAATTAATTTTAATCTATATCTCCGATTCTTCCTCTCGAAATGGAGATCGTCGTTGTCACTACTAGAATATTCCTGGTCACTAAAAGGCTTTTAAATTTGTACTTCGTTTTCAGAAAAATCAAACACTGTGTTAACCTCTATTGGTATCATTAAGTAAGTCGTACATATATTCTTCAACTTGTATGCAGTACTTTTGTGGTGTATTGCGTTTCTATGATTGCTAATGCGTAATTGTATGCTCTATTTTAATTTTCAATGCATATTTTTTAAAATTTAATGCATATTTCTGCAAATACGCACCTTATCTGGAGCTCTGTCCATTTTTCTGGAAATTTAATATTTTACAATGGAGAGGGGGGCAATATTTTACTTTGTGACCATGGTGATGGTGCATTATTTTACCTGGTGATTATGGGGAGTTGGGGAGAGGTTATTTATGTTATTTTACCTGGTGACTATAGGGTCAGCTGCATGATTAGGTCCCCATCTTCCCAGCTGTCCCCTTCCTTTCAATCCAGTTCTACCTCGGGGATTCCTGAAAATTAAACACAGGTAATCAGGATATTTTGACATATCTTAAGATGTCTTTGTTTATACAATAAAATATGTTCAAAACAAAGAAGAAAAACTGGAGACCAACACCTTGAGGTTAAAATTGCGGAAGATTCTCACATGTGGATAACCAAAGGTATTCTGAACCTAAAGTTTTAAACTAAAAGAAATACATGTAAAAGAGATTACCAACACTTCGTGAGAATGCAGCAGTTAATTTATTTGGTTTACCAGTATTGACCAGAGGCAGTCTTCAACAGGCCTCTGCTCAAAACCGCTACACCAAATAAATTTACTGCATTCTCACGAAGTGTTGGTGATCTCTTTTGAATCTTTTAGTTTTAATATATCTAATTATCTATAAATGAAGAACAAAGAAGACATCTATCAGGTTCAACAAATGACGGCCAGCTAAAATACCAGTGTCTAAGGTTTCCAAAATTTTATCAAACATGATAGGCCTAATTTTTTTTTTAAATATTGCTTTTGCTATTACTTTCACAATGGATGTTCTAATTTTTACTTTACTTATAGAGTTCTGTGTACATGTCTGCCTTAATAATTTGAAAAGTACCCACTACTTTGAAAGACATTTTATCTATTGAATGTTTTATCCTGCATTTAAATAGATTTTTCAAATGTAAAAAATTTACCAAATACATTTTCCAAGCTCAATTCTTACCACAATGAAAAAAATTTTAAGTTTAAATTTACATAAACCAGTCAAAGAAATAGAATACTCTAAATATATATATAATATATATCTATAAATAGTGCCGACACAATACGTACCTTGGAACACCATCAATGACTTCATATTTCCCCATGTGACTGACTCTGTTAATTTTCCCATCACAGCCATTGAAACTCAGGGGTTTATCTACCTTCTCATTTCTGAATAAAAAGTTTGATGCATAAGTCATTTCAACTGCCAATCAAATTGTAAATATATTTATAAACATAGGTAATCAGAGATTACAGAGCTCACCTCAATGAATGTTGTCTTTAAGTAAGGCAAAGTCACACAGTTAACCAACAAAAAGTATACATTCCAAAAATGAAAATATTTTTAAAAGCAATTTTGATCTGATACTTTGAAATAGACCTACATTAAAAATTTAAACTACTTCTTCTTCATGAAAATGTAATGAAAATCCAGCATCTGAAGCAAATTTGAGAGTTTTCATCTCTTGATGCAGCATTTGTGAAAGTTTGGTTTATACAATGTTATATAAGCCTTATCGTTTTTGGTAATAGACCTGCAACCATAACTTTTACCTTGTCTATTATCTGAAAAATGTATGTCCAATTCAGCATCCGAAGCAAGTCCATTAGTGTGCATCCTTAGATGTATCATCCATGCAAGTTTGCTCATTATAGGGCTCATAGTTTATTGAAATGAAACATGTAAAACTAACATTTTCACTCATCCACAAAAAAAGGTCAATTAGCTTCCGAAAAGCCTAGAAGTATGCATCCTTAGATGTATCATCTATGCAAGACTGGTCATTAAAGAACTCATAGTTCCTTGGAAATGAAACCTGCACCAAAAACTTTTAACTATTCACTCAACCGGAAAATGTAGGTCAGATTCAACATCCGAAGCAAGCCTGGTAGTGTGCATCCTTAGACGTATCATCCATGCAAGTTTGGTCAACATAGGGTATAGTTACTTGGAAATGAAACCTGCACCAAAAACATTAACCTGTTCGCTCAACTGGAAAATGTAGGTCAGATTCAGCATCCGAAGCAGATGCATCCTTAATGTATCATCCATGCAAGTTTGGTCAACATAGGGCTTATAGTTACTTGGAAATGAAACCTGCACCAAAAACTTTAACATGTTCCTCAATGGAAAATGTAGGTCAGATTTTCAGCATCCGAAGCAAGCCCTAGTATGCATCCTTAGATGTATCATCCATGCAAGTTTGGTATAAATAGGGCTTATAGTTACTTTGAAATGAAACCTAAAACAAAAACTTTAACCTGTTCACTCAACTGGAAAATGTAGGTCAGATTCAGCATCCGAAGCAAGCCCGGTAGTATGCATCCTTAGGTGTATCATCCATGCAAGTTTGGTCAACATAGGCCTGATAGTTACTTGGAAATGAAACCCACACCAAAAACTGCACCAAAAATGTTAATTCCAAAAACATTAACCTGGTAATTCCTTTGCTGAAATTGCAGCATCTGAAACTTTGTCTGGTACAATAAAACACACTAAAACCATTTTCCATGCATGTCTAATCAGTATAGGACACAGAAGTAATTAAAAAGAAAACTGCTCCAAAAAACTTAACCTTAACCTGGGACGCCGACGCCGACGCCGACACCGACGCCGACGGTATCACATAAGCTCCCCCCAACTTCGTTGAGGTGAGCTAAAAATGGTTTGGGTTCGGAAAGCATATATTTGTATACGTCACGATCAGCTGATCAACTACTATATCAAGCCAAATGTAATGAATGTATACAGAAATCTGTAGGCTTCTGAAACATTTATTCTGCTTTGTTTTAAGTTTATACCGTATATCAGGATCAGCATAGACAGGTCGTTTTAAGATTGATGCTGCTGTATAATCCACTGGTGCATAATTAGGAAAACTGACGGTCCAGGGAACTTTCTCGTCAGGAACAGGAAATCGCTTCACTTCGCTCCGCGGGTAAATCTCACAGCGTGCTTTTACATGGCACTTGGGCTTCATAGCAGATGAAAGTCGTGCCACAGACGTGGCTTTATTTCCCATAAACCCTCTGTTCTGAAGCAGAAATGTATACATGTTAAAATAATAATCAAACATAATCTGATGAAAGGAAAATGTTCTCAATTTCCACATTGTATTATACTATTTTTCCTAATTTTTTTTTTTTTTTTTTTTTATTTATTTACTTAGAGAAGGTGGCCTGATTAGTGTGACACACTATTCTTCCTCAGGACCTTCTAATTTCAACAACAATATTACATTAAATTAGCAAAGATATACAAACAACTTAGCAAGTCAATTAAAATACAAGTACATGTTTGATGTCATATGATGATAATGATAATCATAATTAAATAGCAATGATAAAAATATAAATTAAGATGACATAAAATGTTATAAAAATGTAATATCAGTAAGATTTTACAATACATAAATTATATACAATGTAATTTGAAATAATTCTGTAAACAATTTAATCCATTCAAACCAGAGACTGAATGAGTTGGACTTTTAGGTGTTAACTAATTTTATAAGAATGTCACCAGTTTACTACATAGGATAAATAATCTACTTTTCAAGTTTCAAGCTACAGCTGCTTTTTGGTCATACCTCCTATTCAAATGGTGTATTATCACACAAAATAGATGTTTTTTCAACAGTGTTATTTTCTATTACCCAGTAGAAAGAAATCTTTTACAGAAAATGGATTAATAATCCTATTTGAAATTCATTTATTTAATGTTTTATGTTTCATATTTCAAATAAAATATAGGTTAAACTAAAATACATATGTCCCTCATGTGTCTACATGTAGTACACTCACCCCTACTTGAAATGGTCGGTGAATAATATCATATTCAGTCAGAACTGTAAGATCTACCCTAGTACTATTGAAGTATTACATTTATCCTTAAGTATGTATACCTTTCGCCTACAGATATATTTCAGATACTCCACAGATAACCACACCGTGACGATCATTCTACTGCCGAGTGACTCGATACCGAATGTTATTATGGTTACAGTGAATAAACAATATTTACTAAACAGGTGTGGCAATTTTTAAAAATTTTATTAGATGTTCACATTTTACAATTTCATGTCTTGGTCCACTATTATAAAAATTGTCGAAAAATTAATTATATACTTTAGTGGATAAAATAGTTTCGCAGCAAAAACTCTCATTAGTTCCGGTTATTAATTTTGAATGAATTAACATGGTTTGTCCATACCAAGGGAAATCGATATGTGTGTATATCTGTACGCTAGCCTAGTCTTAGCATACTTTACTCAACTAAATATCCAATTTAACCTAAAATCAAATACTTACTTCAAAAGTGGCTTCTTGTATCGAGGAAACAAATAAAATTACAAGTTGTAACATGCACAAAAATCTGTGCAGAACAATAACAATCAACAGTGACGCCCCTTGGACCACGAGAGGAAGTGATAAGAATGCCGATCCCGATCTATATATTAATTCTTACTTGGTAGCGGGCTGGGGAGGGGTATCTCTAATAGCTACATGTATCTTAAAAAGATAATTTCACAAACAGAGTCAGAGAGAGGAGAAAAAACTGTCATTTATATATTTTTTCAGGAGTACACCAGGTCCCTGGATTACACGCTTGGACGAAAAAAGGCCTATTTGGAAAACTACAAGAAAATAAGAAAATCACTAATTATTTAAAAGTAGATAAACAAGAAAATTCGAAGAATTATGGTCCCCCGCTTAGTGGGTGGGATGCCATTATTTATTTTATGACATATTGTGTCAATTATGACCGCCCTGTCATATATGCCATTCAAAAGTAATCACGAAAGTTAAATATAACTTTTGAAAATTAGGTCAACATAAAAGTAAAGGGGGTCAAAAATCAAAGCATGCTCTGAAACATCTTGCCACAGATAATGCACAGAAAGCTATATCTCTTCTCAATCAAAAGTTATAAGGAAAATTACATTTTTGAAAAGTAGGTCATACTTTATGATTAAGGTCACGGGGTAAAAAATCATATTAAATTTGGAAAGGTCTTGCCACAGGTTATATGCATGTATATTATGAATGCCTTATCTTTTCTCTTTCAAAAATTATTACCAATTCAAAGTAATGTTCATTTTTCAACAAGTAGGTTAAAGGTCAAGGTCGAGGTTTTAAAATTCATGTCTATTGGAAAGGTCTCGTCACAGGTAATATTTAAGTGAAATATGAAAGCCCTGTCCCTTTTCATTTAGAAGTGAGAACCAAGGTTAAAGTTTTTGTGACAGACGGACAGACTGACTGTCCTACAGACTGAAAGACGGATGAGATTAATATCCCATCCCTTTGGCAAAAGTGGGGGGTAATAAGTAATCGTTTATTTTTGACATTGTGCATTATTAATAATTTCTACTGTAAAAAAAAAAAACAACAACAACAACATTAAACTAAACTACAAACGGTCCGTTTGACCTTTATTCACATTTTCCATTAAAATATTGAAATTTACACATATTCAGAAGATTTTTCTTAATGGTTTAAAACTGTATGTATGAATTTAGCTAATTTAATCTGGTAATTTTGATGTAACATTTACAGCTAATCGTTTAGAAATTTATGGTGTTTTTTTTTTCATTTTCGGCAGAAGAGATTGAACAAAAAACGTACTTTCACAGTTTCAATTTTAATAATGACCAGTTTCTGATATCCCTAGCCGGCTAATCTTCCACTGAAAAGGCCATATATTTTGCTCTGTAACATCTATTTTTCCACAAAAATATTCTGCCAATCTGTTAACTTCAAAGAAAAAAAAGTTTTAAATATCATCTCCCCTTCCACGTTTATTAAACTGATCATAATTACATGTGTGTTTTACAAGACAATTGATATAAAATACTCGTAAGGTGTGTTTGTGAAACACTGACACCCCCGTATGGCAACATAGCGAAGATTAAACTTTTCTTAAATGCAAAAGATCAGTTCCCAAAGAAGGGTCTTCTCACAAGAAATACGATTGTGGAATATGAAAGCCCTAGAAACTAACAGCTCAAAAGTTATGGGTAAGGTAAAAGTTTTTAAAAGTATGTCAAACTCCAGGGTCAAAGTTGTAGGTCTCTTATGAAAGGTCTTTTCACAAGTATTACATATGTGAATTATGAAAGCCCTAGCCCTAACCGTTCAAAAGTTATGGCCAAGGTTATAGTTTTTAAAAAAGTAGATCAAACTCCAAGGTCAAAGGGTCAAAGTTCTTGGTTTCCAATGAAAGGTCTTGTCAAGGATTACATATGTGAAATATGAAAGCCCTAGCCCTTACTGTTCAAAAGTTACGGCCAAGTTTAAAGTTTGTTCATTTTTACGGAAATCTCAAAGGTCAATGTCAAAAGGTCAAGGTTGTTGGTATCTAATGAAAGGTCTTTCCAAAAAGAATACATAATGTGAAATATGAGAGTCCTGGCCTGATATCTACTGTTCAAAAGTGATTACAAGTCTAAGTTACAATTTTATTTTTTGTGGAAAAGTGGGTCATACTCCAAGGTCAAGGTCAAATTTTGTGGTACCCAAAAGGTGTTGTCACAAGGAATATACTTGTGAAATATGAAATACATATAGCTCCACTAAATCAAAAGTTATGAGCAAGGTTAAAGTTTTTCCGGACAGACTTAATTACGGATGAACACGACAAAAACTATATACCCCGATCTTCGATTACGGGGGCATAAAAATCTTATTGACGAAAAAGTTTCAAATGATTAACGAAGGTGAGAAAAGTCGTGTTATAATCCGAAAGAGCTAGAGGACACAAATAAAGAGCCCCAGGCGCGACTGTTAAATTAATTTGTCACCAATAGGTCACTTTATCGGGAATAATATATACTTTATTGCATATCAATATGTCGAGATAATATTGTGTAATGTTATGAAATCTTTGGTAAAAATGCATGCCTTCATTTGTACACTGCATGGTTACATGTATACTCAGTAAGTGGCTCCCAAGTCGGTCAGTCAAGCTGGCGGGTATGTGTAAAACACGAAGCGAGAAACAAGAAACGAGAAACAATGAAATGAGATTCAGGTTAAAATAACTTAGGACCTTAAAATGTCAACAAAGGGGGCGGCTTGTACTTTTGATTTCATTTTGTTAGAAAACAGATGCAGAGTGAAATAAAAATATCTAACTTAGGTCTGATTTATTAGCGACCCGCACAACTATCTGCACAGAAAAACCCTTTAGAAAATGTTGACAGATTTAATTAATACAATACTGTTATCTAAGAGAAATGCTTACTCAGTTTTTGCTTGAAATAATAAAGTTGTATTAATATTTTGTTATTTGACATCCCCTATATTACATTTGATATTTAGTAATTCTTATAATAGTGTAGGTGGAATTTATTGTTAATGTTATAAGATATAGCTTTCCTAATTACATTTTTAACATAATAATATATATACTAGTACATCATGTTCATATACCGGTAAATGTTTTTTTAACATATATATATAGAACAGATGTATGAATGTTTTATTTATAAATACTGTGAAATTATTTAATGATTTGTTTATTCTTTGATTATGAAACAATCAGATAATAATTTGAGGTGAGCTATTAAATCATGTCCTTTCAGCTGATATCTAATTAAATCTGTCATGTCTTTATGGGTTTAGCAGTGCAAGATCGCTGATGTTTCACTCAGCATCTGTTTCTAACAAATGAAAGCACAGCAAAAGCTGCCCCCTTGGTTGACATTTTTAGGTCATTCTTTTTTTTTATTTAATTCTGTTATTTCTCGTTTCTTGTTTCTCCTTTCTTGTTTTACACATACCCAAGCCCAGCGATCACACCGATCAGCTAGTACAGCCTATACACTGTAGTTTATATTTAAACCATCCCGGTTGAAATGAAAATAAAATATATATTATAAAAATAAATTACTCAAAATATATTTTTTTAAAGAAAAAAGAAGCTTTTAATATATTTCCTTGTTACACCATTAATTACCTAGAATGTATTATGTGATAACGTTCATGGTGAAACCATCGGTGTATTTATACAGAACGTACTCATGTGCAGCTTTCGATCACTGTGTATGGGTGAAAGGTTCAATGTTCAGAGGTGACATGCCTATCTCTGCCGACAATCATCCCATAAAATCAGCATCTGACAATTATTCCCTATTGAGAAGTTTAGGTCTTGTTTTAATACCCCCCAGTTGCGAGGGGGAGAATTAAAACGAGACATCAACTTCTCAATAGAGAATAGTGGCATTGTGTGCGTCGAAGCTCTGGATTATATCATAGTTTTTGCACACACACAGAAGAAGGAAATAAACTGTGAAGAAAAGAACAAGTGTTACAGACCAGTTAATGTTTTAATTCAAGATACGAGGGCTGTTCAATAAATAATGTCCTGAACTGTATGAAATACAATACAGATATCATATGACTCCTTGCCAACAAAAATTATGTAATTTTTGCCAAATTTCAACAAATAATATTTGATGATGTATGATTGACTTTAAGACACATTGCAAATTTGATAGACATCATATCGGGAGTAGTTTACACTGTTTTTAAGAAACGTTTAACAGTAAAATAGCTTGGTACTCAAAGGTCACCCAATATTTTTAGCTGCAATAATGTAATTCAAACAGATATTGGAAGATGAATCTATTGCTTAAAACCATCAAAACAAAACTTACCATAAGATGTACTTGATAAAAACGTCGAAAAGCAAAGGTATGCAAGAGCAAAGGTATGCAAAAGCACAAAGACAAATTTATATGCAATTTTCTTAAGTATAAGTGGTATTGTCAAATTCTTATTCGGGCAGACAGTTTAATATCTGGAGGAGTCTAGAAAGCAGTTTTTTTGCAATAAAATCGAAAGGTTTATCAGTGAAAGGACCCAGAATCAGGAATCCACTACATTAAATTTCTTCAAGACAGCGTCCAAACCCGCATGCCCTGAAGAGTAAAGGGGTTTTCGGGATAAACAGAAAGTTAATGTTTTTTCACATGAACAATATTTGCCAGATCTTTGACCTTTTGACTTGTTTCTAAAAAACACCTTTCAGAAGGAAAAATCAAGTTCAGGAAATCATAGGATCTGTCATTTTCCAGTATACCAAGGGACATACCCCAAAATGAGTTCTAATAACAATCAGAAATGGGATTAAAAATGTTACGGACATGTGTTTGAATTAAAAGAGATTAATATGTTAAATCGATCGTGAAGACTAAATCATTGAAAAGCGTTGTTTGCTTCTTTCTGAGCACCGAGGACATTATTTATTGAACAGCCCTCCTAGACTGGTCCAAACATTCGCGTATCTTTGATAGAGGATGCGGATGTCGTCGGAGGACATACGCAGCCAACATATACCTATACCTACTGATTTTATTTTTCAAGATATTCTTAATTTAAGATTATATATTTCCATCAGATGTTTTTAGACAAAAATTCAGGGATTTTGATAAGATTTAAATGGTTGAAATTTTTGTATAATTTGAAGAAAAATATACAAGAAATACTAAACATATATTCTAGCTTTTATGTTTATCCAATTTGTTTTAGAAGAATAGTACAAAACCATCTACAATGTATATACATGTACATTAAAATGTAACACCCAGTTCCTTTACTTATTGGAACTCTTCAACTGCACGGGTCCCGGGAAAAGACAATAAATTAAGTTCAACCTACTGTGTGTATGTCCTTATGTTATGTTCTAATTAAAAATCAGAATCGTCGACTTCCCTTACCTTGTAATATGCAGCAATATACCTTCATCACCTGCATACGGAGTTTTATATCTCAATTGATTCGATACGGAAAAGCATGTTCTACGTATGAACAGTTTCTAATCGGGGTAAGTTGTAGACAAACAAGTTGATGAATCAAAAATATCAGCAGTCTCATTTAAAGTCATCATTTCGTAAGTTCTATGTTCGATACAATGACCTTGTCATACAGCAAACACAATTTATCATTAAGTCAAATACTAATTGTTTAGTCCAGTATTTATACACTAAATTGACGACGGATTTTTTCGTTATTGGCCTTTCCTTTGTTCTTATGACCTTTTAACGTCCTGAGCACACGGCGGGTGTGACCGAAAATTTGACAATTTTTATTGTTCGTGTCGTTGGTCATTTTAGTGCTTTATATAAATTTCCATCCGTGACCTTGTATCTACTTGGTAGCACATTTAGGATATACAGTGTTGTTGGTTTTTTAGTGCTTTATATATATATATATATATATATATATATATATATATATATATATATATATATATATATATATATATATATATATATATATATATATAACAACTTCTGGAATTTCGAGAAGAACGCAATTTTTGATTTGAGTTTTGCTTTGACAAAAGTTCCATTAAATATCCTGGTGCTTGGCCCACTGAACAGTTTGTACATAAAAGTAAGAATTTTGAATAATACTCTAGATCTAATAGGTATCCAATGGAGATCGAATAGAGCCTCTTTTGAACTGTCAAATTTCCTCCGATTTAAAACTAATTTAGCAAACATATTTTGAATGTATAGAGATACATGTCAAGATGTCCACTTTATATATATAGTATTACGCAATATATCATACTATGGTGAAGAGTTTACATATTTTAAAATTAAACTCTTTGGACCCGGGGGGTGGGGGTAAGTGAAAACAAAATTGTATATGAAGAATTTAAGTAATTACATGACAGTAATCGCCTAAGGTCGGCCAAAACAGACAGATAGGCCTATCAGATACTAGAGATTTTTTTTAGTTCCATAAAATAAATGAAGTTAAATTGTGCATGAAAAATAGATCAGTACGTCAACACCTTTCAAAATGGTACAATCGGCGCATGAAATGTTGGCTTAGTAGTACATGTACTAGCTAGTATCAGAGTATAAATGTAGGCCCTTTGAGACAAAAATTAATTTGGTTCTAGGTATTCACACCGCGAAACTCCTTTTTTCGCAATTTCAACTCGCTTTCGGAAATATTCCAGTTTTTAACATTTTGTTTTCTATTAAGATGTGTAAAACTATTATTTTTTTTTTTTTTGTAATTCATTTCCTTAATTCACAGCTCTATACAATTATCAAAAAAAATCTACAATTGGCCAAAAAAAATTAAAATAAACAGAATGACCCATCGCGTTTTTTTTTTTAAAATACATCCACTCTTCGGTGAAACCAAGTTCCTTACGTAATACCGAGACCCCTTGTACCACGTGTCACAAAACCCCAAACGTATAGCAGTAGCCGTAGGCAGAGTGTGTGATGCTGTGAGAAGCGACGGAAGTGAAAACCAGCTAGCAGATTAGAGGTTTGAAATATATTGCATTTAGTCTACTTAAATATTCTATGTTTCAAAAGCAAAAAATTGCACATTTTTGTACATGTCAAACAAGTTGTCGCCAAAACTGCAAAGCACGAGTAAACTAAAGGTCGGGATTCATGAATGCAGCAGCTAGCCAATGTCATGAATGTGGCCGGGTTCACGTGGTCCTTAGTAAGCCTGCTGCAGACGGAGATCAGCAGGCTTTGTGATACCCTTTAGAAAACCTATAAAAAAAGTTAAATTTTTGGATGGATCACATTAAATTGATATTAAAATAAGCTAAAGTAAGCATGCTGGATGGAAACCCTAGCTTTCCTATCTTTCCCATGCTTTATGTTTTCGCGGGGTTTTCGTCGGAAATTAACTAAGTAATGAAAGCAGCCAATCAAATCACTCGCTTCTTTCCGTGGCTGCATGGCAAGGTGGTCGGCCATTACTGTTGCGAGGAGCTTCTGTGGGAAAGTAGACCTGGATTTCTGCATGAGGCGCGTTTTAAAGGTAAACGTAACATTGCACGTACGATTTTTAAAATTTTTTATTGAATAGTCAATTTGATTTAAAAAAAAAAAATGCTATTGATCGAATACGAGGTGGAAAAAGTGTACAACTTGCAGCTGATCTGGGGTTCAGTATTGTAAACAAACCAAATCGGAGAAAGTGTTGGAGAAACGCATACCTTTTGTTTATGTGTATTTGTTAATGCCCAAGATCATAGTATATAATATATTTATTGAAGCATAAAAAGAAATTTTTAAGACTTACTAAGAACACTGGAATGCTGAAAGGATTAAGTGTGCATGTCAACAAACAGATGTTTACACACTGTAAAAAGAATGGTCTGTGTAAGATTATTTACCAAAACAGTATCAATTAGAAATGTGCTTAAAAAAAATAATATATAAGAGGTCCATTGGAATGCAAGTCACTTGCAAACTTGTTGGACAATTTGCCCCTTCACAATAATTTACTGTAAAAAGAATGGTCTGTGTCAACATGTCCAAAATTATTTTTTACCAAAACAGTTAAAAATTTTACAGTTTATAAATTTTTAGAAATGTGAGAAAAATTCTTGAAAAAAAATATTTTCAAAAAATATATAAGAGGAAAACCATCATTGCAGAAACAAAATATGTTTATCAATGCAAGTCTTGGATAACTGGAAAGTTGCTGTTTAAAACTTGAAAATGAAAGTACATTGCAAATGGCGGATTTTAGGGGCCTTGTCTTTATACATGTCATGCTTTCAATAACAGCCTTTCAGAAACCATTCACTTCCAACTTGCCCTTCAATGATAAACACAATTACTCAATGATGGTTTTGCAGGCATGTGCATTTTTCTTTAAATTGCACAATAACCAAAAATTATCTTTTTTAAAATATTTGTAGAAGTTTTTTCTATCTATTAATCAATGATATATTTATAAATCTCTATAATAAGATGATGGGTATTAAACAATTGCTTTTAGTTTTGCATTTAATTTGCTGAAATATACCATTTTGCCCTGCAAAATAATATATAATTTTTGTTTTGATTTGCACTTTTTGTGACTCCAATGCAAAAGAGTTTCTTGGAAATAGTGGTAGAATAAACTGGGGGGAAAAAGTATCATTTTTCCCCTCCACTGTAGGTAAAGAAATCGAACAAATTACGTATTTTATGTTATTGTATGTTATTGGTGTTAATTTTTTATGTCATTCACTTAAATGAAAAATGAAACATCCTAATGAATGAATGAATTCACTCGAATCAAAAGTGAAAGGATTAATGCAAAGACCAATGATTCCTTCAGTCTTCACAACAATTCTTTTTCAGCACATGCCCTTCGGGCATGTATACCGATTATTTTAACCCAGCCCATTGAAATTTGTACATGCCCTACTCAAAATTAATTTATATAACGTTAGCAGATATGATTGTGCAACAAAAAAATAAGGTTTTTATATTAACTATTAGGACAGTGTTTCTGTTTTTAAATCCTCTCCATCTTTAGCTTAAATTGTTTTCAGAGTTTTAAATCAACAGTGGCCTGTCTGTCTGCATTTTTTGTATGCGTTTTTGGCTTTTTGTTGACAACTTTTGACTCGCATGCGGGTCTTTTGTTGGCTGGTTTAGCTGAACTGAATTTCAGAAATAGGATCATGACAGCAGTCCACTGCACGCGGCATCAATAAACATATTGTAATTTAGCAAGAAACTTTGAGAAAACAAATAGGTTAAAATCAAACACTTTAATGATTATGATTGATAGTCATTTGCCAAGTCGTATCGAGAATGTAACGAAATACACATGTAGACTGACAATTCAACTTAAGACATAACATAGCAAGTTTACGCGAATAACTGGGTACGACAGAAAAAATGGCAATTAAATATTGTAAATTGAAAGAAAATTCACACATGCCCTTTGGGCATGTAATTTGAGAATTTTCACATGCCCGATGGCAA
The DNA here is from genome assembly GCF_032062105.1 of Saccostrea cuccullata. Classification (NCBI taxonomy): domain Eukaryota; kingdom Metazoa; phylum Mollusca; class Bivalvia; order Ostreida; family Ostreidae; genus Saccostrea; species Saccostrea cuccullata. The sequence goes on from NW_026929884.1 coordinate 61,526, forward strand.
ATTTACCAGGTCCCGGGCATGGGGCACCCAGGTTATTTCGAAGACTGTTCCTTTTAATATCAAAATATTTATCAATACCAGGAGAGGATCAAAACCTATGTATGCATTAAAAAATTAGAGAGGGGTCAGTCTGGCGCATGTCTTACAGATGAGTGTTGTTACGTTAGTCGCCGACTATCAAAAAATCATCGTTTAAAGGCCCAGATCGGCGACAATTGATTGTAAGTATTATCATCGATAGATCGCTATATTTTTGAAGCCGTATTTTTCAAGCCGAGCAGGTTTAACTTTTATATTCACCAAAGGGACGTCACTCTAATCGGCGGTAAACAAAATGGCGAACATGCATGGTGAAGACGTTGAAGCCGAATTATATCCCATATCCTGGTGCATTGTCTATTTAAAATACTTCTCAGGATGAATAAATTAAACATTTTTAATAGTTCAAATTATCGATTATATAATCGAAAGTAAAATTTGTCCGATTTTACAACACTATTACAGATATGGCACTATAAGATGCAAAACTGTGGGTCGAAACTCTTATCTTGGTGCATTTTAGGACCATTTTTAAGCTGACCGATTTTATTCATGACGTATCTGAGCATACTGTTCCTTCCTTCAATCAGACTCTTTGTAGTCGCGTATGTGTTTTACACCAGCAGAGCGTCTGGTTGATCAAGACTAAAATCGGAATTGTAAATGGAATATTTCCTTCGTATAGATTACGCTACTAGAATTTTTTTACCAAATACCGAGTCAATTATATTTATTAAAATTATATGTAATGATTTAAATAATAAACATAATAAAGTAATACTCCAGTATGTAATATGTTCTAATATTTCTTAAAACTTTGATTATTTATTTTGAAACAAAACAAGTACAAGTTACTCATTGTGTATCCAGACACTTGCCCGAAATGCCTCCAAAGCGAAGATCGGTATTGGGGCAACTGACCCAAAACAACGAAAGCTTTTGTTTGTTTTACAAATAAAACGACGGAAACTTTTTCATTCCCAGACTTGACAGAGATCTCTGATTAAGAAGAACAGTCAAAGACATCGACTCATGATGTCAACGGCAATGATGTTCGTCATTTCCAGTCCAAGTGGCTAACTTTGCACCCATGGTTGGAATTTGATCAGATGGGACCAATATGTTTTGCAAACAAATAAAAATTGCCTCAGGCGAATGCATTGTGACTCTTTTCAAATTTCAAAAAAGCAAGACGAATTAACAGAGAAATATGGATACAAGACTACTTGGGTCAAAAACACCACTTGCTAAAAATTTCAAGTGTCTTCTATTTTTACTCGCTGTTTTAAAAATCAACTCGCATTTTGCAAGTATTTCTCGCTAATTTCAAACCCTGTTATTTTGTGAACTACTAAACATTCTGCATTGAGTTTGGGTCCTTTTATTTTGTTTACAGTAAAAGAAGATAATACTGAAGATGCATGATTTAGTCTGCATGAATTATAATTGTACTACATGTTGAATTGTTTTGTTTACAGTGTTAAGTAAACATGTCGGGAAGAGGCCGAGCACGAGCGCGTGGTAGAGCACGAGGGGCTTCTGAAGATCAAGCTAGACGCCCAGGAGAACAGGCCCCGCCATCAAGGGAGGTAGGCACATTATTTAATATCAACATTGTTATTGCTTGATACTGATTCAGTTCTCACCAAACAAAAGCCCCTCCATTTTCTATTAGAGACCTAAATGTTAATCAATATCAACCTTTATCATGTTATTCCTCATTACCTTGTTTTTCACTCAAGAATTGATAATTTGAAAACACACACACACTAAAAGCATAAATGTCTTCACCAATTCAAATTATTTTTGCCGGATTACACATTTTGCATTAAATTGTATATATAGCAACAACCTTCCTCAGCCCCTGCCCCCGCTCCGGCAGGTGGTCCCCCAGCAGCTAGTGGGAGAGCGTCTTACAGAGGTGGTGCCAAGGAGCCACGGCCCGGTATTGCTACAGGAACAGGTGATGTGCCGGCAGAGGCATTAGCGAAAATGGCTATTGGTACAAGAGATGCAGGGGAGAGAAGGATAGACTTTACTATAGCGACCCAGAATGCAAGCCCGCGTGGCTTACAGATAAAAGAGGTAAATACAGTGCATGATCACTTTCTATATTCAGAATTAAAAATACGAATAATAATAGAGCAAAACTTGTAGAAACAAGTGCTCCTAGATCTTTGATTTTGGAAATTAGAAATGAAATTTTTGTAGTTTGTAAAGATGAGTGATCATAAAATGTTTGATTCAGGAACATCGGGAATACAGTTACCTGTAGTCACAAACTACTTCAAGCTTGAAATGGCACCTGACTGGCATCTCTACCAGTACCATGTGGATTTCAACCCTCCTGTTGACTCCAGAAAAATGCGCATGGCTCTATTAATGACCCATGAAAATTTACTTGGGAAGACGAAAGCTTTTGATGGGATGATCCTGTACTTGCCAAAACGTCTTCAGGATCAGGTTTGAAATTCAAGGACCTTTAAAGATATCTGATACAAGAAAAAGGATAATTTTTAAAAAATCTTAGTGTCTGTAATGGCAGTTACTGAATATGTTATTTGATTTGTTCATAGATTGGGTAGGTATTCTTTCTACAAGTTATTGTTGTTGACTTGTAGGTGACAGAGGTGTACAGTCAGAGGAAGACAGATGACGCCCAAATAAGAATTACAATCACACTGACCAATGAGCTACCCCCTTCCTCACCCCAAGTCATGCAGGTCTACAACATCATATTCAGAAGGTGAGTATCGGAGATGTAAACATTAAACAGAAAAACTTTTATGTTAATACTGTGTAGAAACAGATATTGGAGTTTTAATGGAAAGTTGGATAAGATAGATAATATTTATTTGTAGTTATGCAGGTACATTGACAAAAAAACGTCGGTAAAAACAAAATAAAGAATATTTGATGTCAAATACATATTTTTTGAGCAGTATTGCCATCTTTCTATGTGTATTAATTCTTCTCTCAGTGAATATATTTTGTATTATTTTTGCCTAGGGTACTGGCCATGATTGAAATGAAGCAGATTGGTCGTAATTACTTCAATCCCACTCTGTCGGTTGACATTCCACAACACAAGTAAGAACAGGAACCATTTATTGTGATCATTGGTTTTTAGCTCACCTGAGCCGAAGGCTAAAGTGAGCTTTTCTGATCACATTGTGTCCGTCGTCCCTCCGTCTCCGTCCGTAAACTTTTCACATTTTCGACTTCTTCTCAAGATCCACTGGGCCAATTTTGATCAAACTTGGTACAAAGCATGCTTGGGTAAAGGGGAACTTAAATTGTTAAAATAAAGGGCCAAATCCCTTCACAAGGGGAGATAATCAAGAAGAGACAAAAATAGGGTGGGGTCATTAAAAAATCTTCTCAAGAATCACTGGGCCAGAAAAGCTGAAACTTATGTGGAAGCATCCTGGGGTAGTGTAGATTGTAAATTGTTCAAATCATGACCCCCGGGGATTGGGTGGGGCCACAATGGGGAATCAAGTTTTACATAGAAATATATAAGAAAAATCTTTAAAAATCTTCTTCTCAAGAACCACTGGGCCAGAAAAGCTGAAACTATGTGTGAAAGCAATCCTGGTGTAGTGTAGATTCTAAATTGTTCAAATCATGACCCCCGGGGATTGGGCGGGGCCACAATGGGGAATCAAAGTTTTACATAGAAATATCTAGGAAAAATCTTTAAAGAACCACTGGGCCAGAAAAGCTGAACTTATGTGGAAGCATCCTGGGGTAGTGTGATTTCAAATTGTCTTAATTGTGATCAGTGGGGTCACAAATGTATTACAAGGGGGAAATCTAGTAAAGAACAGAATGGTCAAAGCTTCTCATGTGAGCGATGTGGCCCATGGGCCTCTTGTATTATTTAGTATGATTCTCAGAAACATAGTTACTTGTATGCATTGTAAGCTGAACTCTCACCATTATTAAAAGTGATTTTAAAGTGTCGCTAATGTAATGGTGAACACAACAGTTGTTTATGAAATATTTATTTTCAGACTGACTGTCATGCCCGGGTTTGTAACAGCCATTGCTAAGTATGAGACTGACACCTTGTTATGTGCAGACATCAGTCATAAAATCATCAGATCTGATACATTACTGGATCTGATGTACGACATGTACAACCAAAGCAAAGGGGATAGTTTCTACGATGATTGTGTCCGAAAGTTTGTTGGCTCTATTGTTCTAACAAGGTAACTTATAAATTAGTTTTATCAGTTATCTTTTTTCCTGATGCATTTTTAGCAGTGAGAGTTGAAAATAATGTGTGTGTTGTTTAGCATAGAAATAAAAGAAAAAATGTTTCAATAACTTAAATAAATCTGTGTTGCTATCCACGAGCTCGACATGTTGCATAAATCTGGAACAAATATGCTGAAGTTCAAATGTATTTTGTATTTAAATTTATCAATTAAAAGCAGAAACTCAATAAACAGTGGTACATTTTAATTCCCAAAAGTACAATTACGTTTTAAAGGAGGAACAAATCTTCATTTATCCCCGATATCCACAAAGTGAAATTCTTTCAGTATTTAACATTCTGGGTATGGTCTCCAGTCATTAGATTAATGATCTGACTTACAGGTATAACAATAAGACCTACCGTGTAGATGACTTTGACTGGGACAAGAGGCCAGATTTTGCCTTCAAGCTGAGGAATGATGTCTCCATTACTTTAGCTGAATATTACAAGAAGGTAAGTTTACTTTTTGGCTGTACTTGCATACATGTATCATATGAATAGAACACTACAAAGAAGTTAATGTGAAGTCTAGTTTGATTTTCAAGACCTGTCGCTTGATTTCTTTACATACATATTGTAGAACTACAACATAGAAGTTAGGGACATGAACCAGCCTCTGGTAGTATCAAGACCCAAGAAAAAGGACATCAGAATGGGACGTACAGAACCCATCTTCCTTCTACCAGAACTCTGTACTCTCACAGGTAATGCAGTAGTTACCAATTGATATCAGTGAACACAGTTCAGAGGTATTTGTAGAAGTGACTGAAGTTGATAGGTTTTCATTTCAGGACTGACTGATGAGGCCAGGGCTGACTTTAATGTCATGAAAGATGTAGGTGCTCACACCAGAGTTGCTCCAGAGGGAAGAAATAAAACATTACAAGGCTTTATTGACCAAATCAACAAGTTAGTAATAATAACGACTGAAATGTGACATACAACATCATTTTCTTAGAAAATGTTTCTTAATGGTAATTTATCTTGCTAATTGTCAAAGTTTGACAAGAATTTTTTAATTATAATATTTTGGTTTTAAAAAACTGGTTGTATAGGTGTGTCTTTAGAAGTCGACTCTTGATGGACTAGTATTCTGGTTTATACTTTGTTAATTGCCCTTCAAACCTATGTTAATTTGCTCTGACAGGAATGAGAAAGTGCGAGCAGAGATGGGAGGATGGGGACTAAGGTTTTCTCAGAATCTGCTGAACGTGAATGCTCACATCGCTCCCCAGGAGAAAATCTATCAGAAAGGAGGGGCCGAGGTAATTTCTCTGATTTGATCTTTTTTATTTACAAACAAAATTAGAAGCAATCCTTATAAGTGGAGTACAATTAAATTTGAATGATATATATTTTGTTTGTTGTAGTTGGGTTATAGACAAAAAGAAAAATGTATTTTGTTTGTTTAGTTGAGTTACAGACAGGAAGACGCAGACTGGAGCAGAGACATGAGAGGGAAGAAGTTGATCACCCCAGTGAATCTGGAGAACTGGGTCATCGTGTTTACGCGGAGAAACAGTCCCCAGGCTCAGGACCTGGTCCAGACCCTCAGCCGAGTCGGCCCGCCCATGGGAATGCAAATCAACTCTCCCACAATGTAAGTTCCAATTTGGAAGGAAGTTACAAAGAATTTCCTCTTGTACTGAAAGGGGAGGAGAGAGAATTTTCTGCACCAAATTGTATTTGATACCGTATAAGTGGAAATTTTAGGGAGACACAAATTTAGCGATTTCTCCTTAAATATTGGTAATTTATTTTTAGCGAGAGGTAATTTTAGCGATTTTAAAATGCCTTCTAAAGTAGCTATTACAAATAAAGTGCAATAAATATTTAGCGGTATTTAATTTTAACGATCTCATGACCCTCGCAAATAATGCCAAAATTAAATCCTCGCTAAAAATTCTACTTTCTATGTTTAAAAAAGAAAGGAAGTAAAAAGATTGGATGTATTTCTTCATTGAGGAGTTTATTGACATTTTTCAGTTGTGAGTTGCCAGATGATAGGAATGACAGCTATCTTACTGCACTAAAGCAATACGTAACCCCACAGACACAGTTGGCCTTGACCATTTTGCCTACAAATCGTAAGGATCGGTATGACGCCATTAAGAAATTTTGCTGTGTTGACCATCCAGGTATGTTGAGATTCACCAATGCTCTGTTATATAGATATATTGTGGAAAAAAAACTTGTTTCTTTGTTCATTAATTCAAGAATATGTACACTTATATATTATTCTGAATTTCTAATACTTGCTCAACTTAAAAAAAATTCTGGGATGGAATATTCATTGTACATGCTTTGCTAATGATTTACATGCACTGTATTTCTTGAAAAATTAACAGTTTAAAGTAAAACAAGTAGGTAAGACCTCTTACAATGGGAAGCAATGATGTTGAATGCACAGTAGCAGTTTTATTTTGCAGTACCAAGTCAGTGTGTTGTACAGAGAACTCTCTCGAAAAAACAGATGTTGATGTCTGTGGCAACCAAAATTGCCATTCAACTGAATTGTAAGCTAGGAGGAGAAGTATGGTGTCTGGAAATTCCTGTAAGTAAAATGAAACGCTTCATCAGCTAGAGTGTAGAGTGGTGCATGTTGTAGAATTTAACAGTATGTTTATCTGTATGTAATGTTTACTTGATATAATTCTGTGCACACTTCATATTGTACATGTATTATATAGTTCTTTCTGTTTCTTGTGATGTGCTTTATGGCTGTTTTTGTTGAAGAACTTTTATACTACATTTGTGATTGTCACTGTAGCTCAAGAACCTTATGGTGGTTGGGATAGATTCTTACCATGATTCTAGTAAGAAGGGCCGCTCCGTTGGGGGAGTGATTGCTTCCATGAATCAAGCTCTAACTCGATACTACTCTCGCTGCACCTTTCAACACTCCATGCAAGAGCTGATGGATGGTTTGAAAGTGTGCATGAAAGGTTTGAACTTCCTTTTAACTGATGATCAATTATCATTTCTAAGAATTGGCACTTGGTTAGTTTTCAATGCGTACTTGTTTGAGAGGTTAAAGGTAAGTAAATTCCACAAGAATAGATTCCGAGATGACTGCTGTCAAGGTTGTTCTTGGAGATTTGTCATAAAATGTGAATCCACTAACTACTAATCCTCAAGTTGTTGCTTCTAACAGCATGTTTGTGTACACTGTTGAACCTGTCTGTGGACTTTCTCAGATGATGTCCGTGTCTTGTGTATGTTCTCTATCTTTGTTTCAATGTCGGTGCACCCGGTTATAAGTGTACTGTTTAGGCCTGGAAAAAAAATATGTTTGTTTCCGCTTTCAGGCTGAAAATATATAGGGTCGGTAGGTAGGCATATTTTTTTTTTTTTTTTTTGAAAAAAATTTATTTTGCTTCTTTAATCAAAAAATCAAAACATGTATAGAATTGACATTAATGACGAAAGAAGTAGTGTTTTCAAGCTTTTCTGTGACTTAAACTTACAATAGAAAGGTGACCCAAATTCTTTCGGTCTTGAAAAGCTTGCAAAGTTGGAGACTATAATTCGCTGGATGAAATCTTGCACATCATGGGACAAAAAGCATTACAAAAATATTTAGGGTCGGCACTATAAATTAGGGTCGGTCGGGAAAGCGGAAACAAACATATTTTTTTCTAGGCCTTGTTCTTTTGTTGTTTACATTGTGGTTATTAATTTTTTTATCTCCAAGATCTGGAGTCTGACAAATCTGGAGTGCAACAATACTGGCTACAAATCAAATATTAAAAAGAAAAAACACACTAAACAAAAATTAGTTGTTAAAATGTACTTGTTACAATTCAAATGCATGACAAAGTACATGACATTATATTGCTGTTTAAGATTTGCCCTGTGTATTGTTGTACGAGATTGGCAAGGTAGCCATTGAATTTCTACTTTTTTCAGAAAAAAGGCAGCAGACATGATTTTGCTCCTTGAATCTGTTCAGTTTGAATTATATGTTAGCTTGTCCAACAAAGCGTGGATAAGCAACTTGTGTATTAGTATTTAAGGATTCTCAAGTTTAAAAAAAGGAAAATACTATATGTTAAAGAAGGGCAGTTGGTAAATGTTGCCTACCAAAAGAGCAGATATTTAGCAAAAACATGCTTTGTTGGATAGATTAGATTGAACATTTATTTTATGCAAGTTTTTATGTTGTCCAGGAAGACAACTGAATTATATTGAATCTTTATTATAAGTTTCATGCTGTCCAGAAAGACAACAGAATTATCATTTTTATGGTCCAAATAGACCATTGTTTATTTACTAACCAAAGTTCTCCTTTGTTCCAGTTGAAAAATCTGATGGTGGTAGGTGTCGATACTTATCACGATTCAGCTAAGAAAGGCCGATCTGTAGGGGGCGTGATCTGCTCCTTAAACAAAACTCTTACTCGCTATTATTCACGTACAACATTCCAACATACTGGAGAGGAGCTAATCAATGGATTAGTCACATCACTCAGAGGTAAGTTCAGAAGTAATCAAGTTAATTATATGTAGGTTGGAAAGTCCTGGCAGTGTTGTAAATATCCAATAAGGTTGGTAAGTAATTATGGTTTAGGAAGTGGAATTCATGCCATTTTTAATTATATTCAAAAATATTTTCTGAACAAATATGTCTTTGTGTAATGATAAATTTCATATTGAGCTAAAATATTAACATGAAAAAAAATTTCCTGAATAATCAATAATGCATGCAGATGAGAGTAACATTGAAAGTACAGTGGATTCCATTTAATCGGATAGCGGTTAAACGAATATTTCGGCTAATCTGATACAATATCAGAGCACAAAACCACTTCTTATATATTTATTAATAATTTCACCTGATATTCTGATAGGAAATTATCGGATTTTCGTTTTATCTGATACAAAAATTTCACCTATCATAGTGATTTTCATAATAATTGTCTTGTTCACACCTCTACCTTCCGTATGTAAATCCTTTGTTTACACAAGTTTGACACTTCCAGTCAAATTACGACAATGAGGGGGTTAGTCACGGCTGAACGCACGCCAGCACCTTACCTGTGTTAGCAGTGGGCACAGTAGATCAATATGTTTTGATAACAATAGTCATGACCGGCTTGGGTGTTAATTTTGATAATTGATAATTGGCTTGTGTACAATTTTGTTCCGTGTGAAATTTTAATTATTGAACTGTTCAGTCTGTGTATGACACTTCGCTTGGACATCAAATTAAAATTATCAGAATTATGGCCGGTTGCGTACCTTTGGTTCAGATAAGTACAGCTCAATGGTTGATCCGTGGATCACGTAAGCCGGGTTTAAACCCCAGTTGAGTCGGGTTTACCTGAGTCGCATTTCTGTTGCAAGCTATAAAACTGAGTAAGGTTTACCTAATCTTAACATACTCGTATAAAATGTTGAAGGATAATAGGTTTCCTAATATTACAGCACTTTAAAACAAGTTTTAATACTAGTAACTGGTTGAAAATTAAAAGGATATATTTAGAAACAATGATATATATCGATGTTAAATTGTAAATTGTTAGTGCTGAAAAAATGCAATACAATTTACATGATTTAATTCAAATCATGGCATCTTTCATCGAAACTCAAACCATAAGAAAATATAAAAACGCAAACAGAATACAGCTTTTGCAAAAGACTGAAGAGAAGAAAACAAGGATGTGGTCTTTGGAATAAGTAATTTAGAAACAAAATCAAAACACAATACATGTATATAGGTAAATGATACAGGGAAAATGAATAAATTTAGATTTTTAGTTTAAATTCAAATGAAAAAAAAAACTTTATAAGACATTATTTTTTTGAAAACACTTATTATTATCTATGTTTTCTATAGAATTTTATACACCGGCAAAATTATAGGGGACGAACATACCCTCCTCCTCCTTGCCCGGTTCCTCCGATCCGGCCCTGTCGATAGCCCGATTTACTGAAAACTGAAAGACTTTTTATCCTCATAAAATTCGGCAGTATTATAAATTATTGGAATGTGTATCATCAGCTGTTCAAAAGTGTAAAATTCGTAATTTGATTTAAATTTGGTATGTTAGAAAGTTTCTATAAAATTCCTGTTTATGTACATTTATGCATTTTAATTAAAAGTATCCTCCAAAACTTTATACTACAGCTATATCAGTGTTAAAACGGCACATTGAAAAGTTGTTGAAGAGGTCTGCAAAAAGAAAAATCCTCATGCAACATGGCCAAAAAAATATTTTGTAGAATAGCTTTTTTGATACTGCAAAATATATCAATGCAATCATAATTGCCATAAAACATTTCTGCAACATCGAAATATTTCAAAATATCGAAATATTCTACCCAAAAATACCTGGAAACCTTGTAAAGCTTGATTTAAACCACCTCTACACCAGGTTCAGAATTTACCGTAATTCTGAGCCGTACTCAGCCAATCCTTACATGTGTGCAACGCGAAAACTTGGATTTAAACCCGGAATCATTGATCGTAGGTTTAAATCTGAGATACGCAACCGGCCATTAGACTGTCTATTAAATGGTAGCGCTTGGTCATTTAGTTGAATATGTGTTCACTTTTAAGTGCAATTTTAAGAATTAAAATCACATGCACCCCATATAATTATACGTTCTCAGTTGTAGTGCTTGAAATCTTGTATGCTTGACAATATGTTTATGCTCTATTATGTGCTTGAAAATGACAAACAAATACAAATAAAGACGAAACAATAAAAAAATTTTTATTTAATAATCAGCAATCCGGAAAAAAATGGTTTAATATAATATAGTCATGTATTCAATCAACTTCCGTTTTCCAAAATGGAGGCCATTAACGAATGGGATGAATGTAAACAGGTGCCTGGTGCTAAATAAATATATAAAGATGAAAATAAGTTTCATACTTCAATTTAAAACAAATTATTCATACAAAATCTATTGAACTTGTTATTTAATTACTTGAAATAATTCATTTCCTGACTTGGTACATTCATCAATCGAAAACGAAATTACAGGTACGTAATACAACCAAGTTGAAATTGTTATTTATGTACTGTAGATCTGCCGTTTGTATGGCAAATTTTGCAATCGGCTATTCCAATATTCGGCTATACGGATAAAACTATTCTGACAACCTGACTATCCGTTTAAACGGGACCCACTGTATTCCATTATTTAGATGATATTGGTTTTATTTTTTGAAAAAAAAAATCTTAATTAATTAGATGAAACTGATTTACTTAAAAGTATAAAATAGTTTTTTAAAAAAAATGATTTTAAGTGTATTAAATTGCATTCTTGAGATTTAATCAGTGTGTTATAAATTTTAGGGGCATTGGAGAAATATCATGAGGTGAATGGTGCCCTGCCTGAGAGGATCATTGTATTCCGTGACGGAGTGGGTGACGGGCAGCTGAGGGCGGTGTACGAACACGAGGTACCACAGCTCAACGAGTGCTTCAAGAGAAGTGGTGGACAAGATTACAAGTAAGAACTGTGTCAACTGCTATAGGGTCTATCTCTGTATCAAATTCAATTCAGCTCTGTAATGCTTTATTGTGTCTTAAGAAGGAGCCAGATGCTGATTCACCCTTTGCTTGTTTACTTCTGCAGATAAAAGGAACCTTAAGTTTTCAATAATGAATAAAATGATAGTTGTCAATCAAATGATAAAATTAATGACTCATTAAACTTGGAATTTGTGGTAATACGTGATATATACATTTAATTTGATTTTGTAGTCCCAAGGTAGCAGTGGTGGTTGTAAAGAAGAGAATCAACACAAGGTTCTTTGCCAAGTCTGGTCCATCTCTGACCAATCCCCCACCAGGAACTATTGTGGACACCCAGGTCACCAAACCCATCTGGTCAGTACTGATTAAGCATAGGAAGTCTCCATTGTTAATTTAAAATATTACAACTTCAAAACATTGAAAGAAAAGAAAGTGAGATTAATAAAGTGAGCTTTAGGCTTCAGTAGTAATAAAATACACACGAAAATTGCAGTAGACAAAAGGCCACACAAAAAAAACCGGTTTAAGTTCACTAATAGAGAGCTAAGTTGATTAATAGAGTTTTGATGAAGAGCGCATATTGGAAAAGCACCTTCAATTGTACAAATAGGAGGAAAATCATTTTAAAATACAACCCTGGCTTCAAGTTGCATGTTTTGCAAGACTTTGGTCAGGGTCACCAAGTCATGATCATTGAAGAATGGATTTTCCATCTTTCCAAAGCAAGAACAGAGGATTGGAAAATAAATTTGGTTAATTGTAATGGACAGGTGTGTTCGGAACAGGCTGTGTAGATTGATGAAGATGGGGATATTAATGGCACTCTTTGTGTTTTAGGTACGACTTCTTCCTGGTGTCTCAGTCGGTCAGACAGGGTACAGTGACCCCCACCCACTACAACGTGATCTGGGATTCAACGGGCCTCAAACCGGACCATATGCAAAGACTTGCGTATAAAATGACGCACTTGTATTATAATTGGCCGGTAAGTCCCATAAACAATAATTATCAGCCTCTCTGTTTAGTCATTCTTTGAACATTTCTATTCTTGCACCACTATGTAAAATGGAACTTTTTTCATTCACTGTTAGGAATAAATCTTTATTGTAAATTCAAAATTTATATTAATGATGTTATAATTTTTGTGATAGGGGACCATCCGTGTACCAGCACCGTGTCAGTACGCCCACAAGCTGGCTTTCTTGGTGGGACAGTCAATTCACAAGGACCCTCACATGTCACTGTCAGATCGTCTGTACTTCCTGTAAGCTTGTAAGTTCAGCACATGATCAATTGTTGAATTGATCTAATGGAAGATCATGAATCCAGGGTAGAGTGACAAGAAAGGTTGTTGACTGTTGCGACGAAAAGTCATAAACGGAGGTGTAAGCAATGAAAGTAGTGTAGACAAAAGTGATATAGAGTGAAGAACAGTTAAGTGCAATTCCGATGGAAGAAGATAGACAGACGAGGATGGAAGGATAAAGAACTTCCTCTTCCAAGGAAAAGAAGACTGGATATTGATCAAGAAGATATATTTCTGAAATCAAAACATACCTCAAATATATTACATGTACCATTATGTGTTCATAAATTTTAGTTTTTACCTATGTAGAAGTAGATGCCATGTATATGTAGTATGTTTTGTTTTACTTGATTATGCAGGAGAGATTTAACCACTGTTATCGTGAATGTTAATCCTTATGATGGTTTGGTGCTTGCCCATATGGACAGTAGCATGTTACCGTTAGTAGGAAAAGATAATAATTTTTAAGCTTTGATTTTATGCAAGTCGTAATATTTTTTGTTCCAAATGTCCAATTTTTGCTTTTTGAATGGAGAAAAAAAAACATACAAAGTGTAAAGTAAATAGCTAACACATCAAAAAAATCATTGGCATTATTTCATGTGTCATTTTTCATAGGGCGAATCAGATGTGCAATGTTTGACGGATATATTTTTTTTATTGTTCTTCAATAAAAAGTTAAGTTCTTCCTGTGTGTTAGTTATAATAAAAACCAAACACTTGTGGGCCGAAGAATCATTTATATTAATTAACATTATGGAAATTTATGTCTAATATGATATAAATTTTTTAGGCAAGTCCATTCCCAAGTAATAATATATAAATATTGCATGTAGTTGAGTGTAACATTGAAAATTTTCACCCGAAGAAAACCATCGTCAACCGAGGTGCAGCCGAGGTTGACGATGGTTTTCTTCGGGTGAAAATTTTCAATGTTACTCTCAACTACATGCAATATTTATTATATTATACTGAATGTTTTATACAAATACGCTATAGTGAACCGTGCACGCATAAATTCCGTGCCGTTTAAAATTTATACATCTTCATGTTTATTGAAATAGGCCTACAGGATGGAGAAGTCCCTTCTGAAGTACATTGTACATATCATTACATTGAATAAAGTTAAACTCTCTGCTCCTCAGATAAGAGGGTTTCCATGCATTTATTTCAAAGATAATGAAAAGGGGGTTGTCATGGTGTCTAGCCGTCTTCACTATACATTGGAGGTTATTCCGCTCGTGGAAAGGCTCGAGAAGTCTGATTGGGGATACAACATCTGGGGATGCTGGTTCTGACCTATATTTTCCAGATGAGTGGTTGGCAAACAAAGCAATTGGACATGACAGCAATGTAAATATACATAGCTTTTGAAAATGAGAATGGTAGACCTTTCATATTTCACATGTGAATTACCTGTGACAAGATCTTTCAGATTACAGAGTTGAACCCTTGACTTGAAGAGATGGGGCTTTCTTATTAAAGATGTGGGTTACCTGTTGCGAGGCCTTTCAAATACAATGTTTTTTTAGCTCACCTGAGCCGAAGGCTGATCACGTGTCCGACGTCCGTCTGTAAACTTTTCACATTTTCGACTTCATCTCAAGAATTACTGGGCCAATTTTGACCAAACTTGGTACAAAGCATCCTTGGGTGATGGGGAATTCAAGTTGTTAAAATGAAGGGCAAAACAAGGGGAGATAATCAAGAAAAGACAAAAATAGGGTGGGTTCATTAAAAAATCTCAAGAACCACTGGGCCAGAAAAGCTGAAACTTATGTGGAAGCATCCTAGGGTAGTGTAGATTCTAAATTGTTCAAATCATGACCCCCAGGGATTGGGTGGGGCAACAATGGGGAATCAAAGTTTTACATAGAAATATATAGGAAAAATCTTTGAAAATCTTCTCAAGAACCACTGGGCCAGAAAAACTGAAACTTATGTGGAAGCATCCTGGGGTAGTGTAGATTCTTAATTTTTAAAATCATGACCCCCGGGGGTAGGGCGAGGCCACAATGGGGAATCAATGTTTTACATAGAAATATATAGGAAAAAACTTTTAAAATCTTCTTCTCAAGAACCACTGGGCCAGAAAAGCTGAAACTTATGTGGAAGCATCTTTGGGTAGTGTAAATTCTAAATTGTACAAATCATGACCCCGGGGGTAGGGCGGGGCGACAATGAGGAATCAAAGTTTTACATAGAAATGTATAGGAAAAATCTTTGAAAATCTTCTTGATAACCACTGGGCCAGAAAAAACTGAAACTTATGTGAATGCATTCCTTGGGTAGTGTAGATAATAAATTGTTCAAATCATGACCCCCCCCCCCCGGGGTAGGGCAATGGGGAATCAAAGTTTTACACAAAAGTATATAGGAAAAATCTTTGAAAACCTTCTTAATAACCATTGGGCCAGAAAAGCTGAAACTTTATGGAAGCATCCAAGGGTAGTGTAGATTCTAAATCGTTAAAATCATGACCCCTGGGGGTAGGGCGGGTCCACAATTGGGAATCAAAGTTTTACAAAGAAATATATAGGAAAAATTTTTGAAAATCTTCTTCTCAAGAACCACTGGGCCAGAAAAACTGAAACTTATGTGGAAGCATCCTGGGGAAGTGTAGATTCTAAATTGTTCTAATCATGACCCCCAATGGTAGGGTGGGGCCACGTTTTTAATAAAGAATGGCCCTATTCGGTATAATAAAAATACATATTATACCGAATAGGACCATTCTTTAAACGTGAGAAAAAGTACAATCTGCTTGCATATAACGATAAATTGATGCGTTTGATGGGGAAATTTTATATTTTCGAGGTATTATACACTCTTACATATTTTTTTCATAAAAAAGAGGGGGGGGGGGGGGGGGTATTATCCATACTTAAGGTGCCTGTGGTATTTTGTACAATAACCGCAGCTACTGTGACGACATATGATTTATAATACTAACTTCATGTACCCCCATCAATGTATTGGCACGGTTCCAAAAAAAAAAAACGTGCAGGGCGGAAAAACAGCTAGACAGAAGCAGGGCTTGGAGCACGTGGATTTGCGGAATCATGTAAATAGGCCTACTAGTGTAAGGAATAATTAACTGTCAAAATTTTTCATGACGATGATCAATCGAATGGCTTGCGTGATAATTTTATGCATATGAAATCAAAAAATAAGACAGTTATTCCTTAAATATACACTGATATTGATCCATGACTTTAAAATAGGCCTTCTTTCAAAAAAAAATTTCTTTCTTTATAATTTTTGAAAGAAATACGTTAGGACATTCATATTTGATGTGTAATGCTTGTAATAAGAGGATTCTGAGCATGCTATAATTTTGTGTTCCCCTTGACCTTCATGTTTGACCTAATTTTCAGAAAGATTATCTTTGGTGATTTTTTTTTTTTTTTTTTTTTTTTGCATGTCATGATAGGGCGATTATATTTGACACAATAGTGCCTGAATAATGAGAGGGTGCTACCCCCTTTTGTGTCCTAAATATTCGTAAGTTTTAGTAAATTTAAGATTTTTTTGTGTGGTTGTAAGGTGTCGTGGACCTGGCGCTACGAAGGACTATACATTTATAAGATACATATTCGGTTTTACGGCAACAAAGAAAGTGGGCGATTTGGCAAATCAAACAGTACCAGGTTTAAAGGACGACTTGAACAAAATGATATACTGACACCCCCCCCCCCTTTCTCCCGCGCATTTTTAGGACCTAATCGCGTTTTACGTCGGTTGATAATTAGGGTACCTGTAAACTGCGAAACAAAGCGATACCAATTGAAACGAAACGAAACTAAAATGAAATTTTTAAAATGAAGGGGCTGGCCGTTTCAGGAAAGCACGACCGAGCAGCTACAGACCTACAGTCTTGTTATACCCCCCGCTTGAAAAGCGAGAGGGTATATAGTAATCGTTAATTCCGTCCATCTGTACGGCTGTCCGTCCGTCCGTCTGTCTGTCCGTCCGTCCGTCTGTTACGCTTTGGGGTACCCATCTCTTATCCGCAACTCCTCTCATACCACTGAAGGAAATTTAATGAAACTTTCACATAATCTTTATTACATATTGCCATTGTGCACCTCCTATTTTACTTTTTGATCCGACACATATTTTGGGTTTCCCAGCCTGAGGAAAACATGGACTTTTACACCAGTTATAACCATATGGGAGGCGGGGGGTATCATTAAGTGAGCTCATCGCTCACAGTACCTCTAGTTGTTAATGTTATGTTTTAAATTTTGAATTTACCGGGTGGGAGTAAATACAAAAATTTTGTATTTACTACTCACCCAGTAAATTAAAATTGAAAACATAACATATCAGGCACGTAGCATGGTGTTGGAAAGTGTGGGGGGGGGGGGGCAACCAGAGAAATTTTTTTTTTACTTAGCTGTAAAAGTTGACAAGCCGAAAAAAGGAAATTGCCCAAACTCAATATCGCTACACTGTGGTAAGAAGTGGGGGTGGGGGCAAACAACCTTTCAATGGACATTTTCAATAGTAAACGGTAATTTGAGGGGGAGTGGGGCAGCTCCCCCCTTCTGTTGCTACGTGCCTGCATATAGGTCTCTTGATTATACCCCCTGCTTGAAAAGCGGGAGGGTATATAGTTATCGTTAATTCCGTCCTTCTGTCTGTACGTCCGTCCGTCCTTCCGTCCGTCTGTTACGCTTTGGGGTACCCATCTCTTATCCGCAACTCCTCTCATACCACTGAATGAAATTTGATGAAACTTTCACAGAATCTTTATTACATATTGTCATTGTGCACCTCCTATTTTACTTTTTGATCTGACACATATTTTGGGTTTCCGAGCTACAGCAAAACATGGACTTTTTCACCAGTTATAACCATATGGAAGACGGGGGGTATCATTTAAAGAGCTCATCGCTCACAGTACCTCTAGTTATTATACCCCCCCCCGCTTGAAAAGCGGGAGGGTATATAGTAATCGTTAATTCCGTCCGTCCGTCCGTCCGTCTGTACGTCCGTCCGTCCGTCCGTCTGTCTGTCTGTCTGTCTGTCCGTCCGTCTGTTACGCTTTGGGGTACCCATCTCTTATCCGTAACTCCTCTCATACCACTGAATGAAATTTGATGAAACTTTCACAGAATCTTTATTACATATTGCCATTGTGCACCTCCTATTTTACTTTTTGATCCGACAGGAAAACATGGACTTTTTCACCACTTATAACCATAGGGGAGGCGGGGGGTATCATTTAGAGAGCTCATCGCTCACAGTACCTCTAGTTTTAATATACTTAACTGAACTGAATACATGTAATAAATTAATTAGTTTTGCACGCTTTTTTTGGGGGGGGGGATAAGGATAGTCCAATATATATGTACTAAACTAGCCCGGCCCTGTCAAAGTCTATAAATTAAAATCGTATAACTTTTTCCATTGTAACATCGCAAATTTAAGACATCTGCTTTATTATACCCCCCGCTTGAAAAGCGGGAGAGTATATAGTAATCGTTAATTCCGTCCGTCCGTCTGTTACGCTTTGGGGTACCCATCTCTTATCCGCAACTCCTCTCATACCACTGAGAGAAATTTGATGAAACTTTCACAGAATCTTTATTACATATTGCCATTGTGCACCTCCTATTTTGCTTTTTGATCCGACACATATTTTGGGTTTCCCACAGGAAAACATGGACTTTTTCACCAGTTATAACCATATGGGAGGCGGGGGGTATCATTTAGTGAGCTCATCGCTCACAGTACCTCTAGTTGTTTCCATAATTTTAAACTTTTATAGGTGTTTTTGATGTCAATGATTTAGACACGGGCTTGGTGAATAATGTAGTTCTCCGGTGTCTAAATCATCGTAATAAACGAAGAAAAAAAAACCAATTATATATTTTTTATTACATGATTCAATGTTTAAATGATTTAAACTCGTAGGTAATTTATGCCATATTAATTGGTCCATTACCTGAAGGGATATTATTAGGAAAATTATTAACAACTAACGTAAAAAAACATATTTAGTTTAAAAAAATAACTTAAATATTACTAGTCACTTCTTAAGGATAGAGAACGAATTTTAGTTTTTGTATGTTTGCCAATTTATCTTACATGCATAAACGATTCGCTGTGGTAGTTCTCTAGCTTTCAGGAACGGGTTATTATACCCCCCGCTTGAAAAGTACGTCCGTCCGTCCGTCTGTTACGCTATGGGGTACCCATGTCTTATTCGCAACTCCTCTCACACCACTGAATGAAATTTGATGAAACTTTCACAGAATCTTTATTACATATTGCCATTGTGCACCTCCTATTTTACTTTTTGATCCGACACATATTTTGGGTTTCCCGGCCACAGGAAAACATGTACTTTTTCACCAGTTATAACCATATGGGAGGCGGGGGTGTCATTTAGTGAGCTCATCGCTCACAGTACCTCTAGTTTAGAAAAATTATTTTGGATGATCCTTTTCATAAAATGCGAAATAAATTCCAAAATAGAAAAAAATAGTAAGCGACTAGAGAATTAGAGTTCCAAGGCTGAAGCTGTTCAGTAGTTGTAATCTAGATAGCTTCGTACTCTAATCTGAAACGACCAGCCCGTTTATTATATAGTTTAATATTTGCATTTCTCTCTATTTTTAGTTTCGTTTCGTTTCGATTGGTTTTGTATCGTTTCGATAGGTTTCGTTTCGTTTCGCAGTTTACATGTACCCTGATAATTAACGCATCACACTTTCATATGAAAAGTTGATAACAAAAAATTCCGGAAATGAAATGCAGCTGTTTTCATGAATAAGCGATTGACCTATACATAAATTCAGGCACGTAGCAACGAGGGGGGGGGGGCATTTTTTAAAACATAACTTTTACTATTGAAATGTTCATCAAACGGCTGTTAGCCCCCCCCCCCCTTGTCTGCAGTATATATATCAAACTTGGACAATTTATGCATCTTGGGTAGAAAGTGTGTCACGACCTATTTCAAGGTCACTGTGACATTTAATTTAAGTGATTTTTTTTTTAAAAAAAATAAGTCTTTAAAATTTTAAATTTCATAATCCTAAAAAATGTAAAAATATAGTTGTATCCTTCTTAAAAAATGCTAAATTAAGTAAAAACTTATTTTTTCATCATATACTTTACAGCAAATTCTGTAACAAATGTTAATGATTTGAGAGGAATTCAGTTTGTCCCTTGGGCATAATTATCAAGCACTGGTCAAGGAGAATTTTTGATAGCAGAAATGTGCATGTCATATTAGAGAGAAATTAATGAGTTCATTGTCGGGAGTTAACTGGCAAGAGCATCTCTAGATCTGATCATGCAGTGTTATCTTAATTTAACTCTTGGGATTTGGGCAAAAAGAAATGGCCTTATAGTTGCTTGTGTTAAGAGTTCTTGATTGCTGTAGTCCAGATAAAGATCTTTCAATTGGTGTAATGTAATTAAAACAAATTGATGTTTTAGTGTATGATTAAAACTGAATTAGTATTGTATAATATAATTAAAATTAATTATACATGTGTTCATTGAAAAAAAAATTACATTTCAATTTTTATATATTTGCAACAAATTGCAGTCATGTCTCACTTAGAATTTTATAATCTAAAGAATAATTAATTTTTGATTTTTTTTCATTAGACTGAAGCATTTCCATTATATCATAAAATATGCAATAAACAACTTAAAGCTGCAGATGGATATTTGTTAAGCTCTAACCAGGGGCGTAGTATCCGGAGGGGCCAGGGGGGCCAAGCCCCCCCTTTTTTTCCCAACCTAACTTACACTATAGGAAATGTTAATTGAAAGCCTGGTTGGCCCCACCACTTTTAGAAATGTACCAAAAATGTAGTATAAGAACTGGTACTAAAAGTATTTGACACTGAGAAAAAGTTTACCTACCCCCCCCCCCCCCCCCACCCACGAAATAGGGTTTTCGACTTTGGGCAACTTTTCCCTTTTTTTTTTTTTTTGCTTGTCAACTTTTTCAGGTAAGTAAAATTTTTTTTTTTTCTCTGCCTGGCCCCCCCACTTCCAAAAACGATGCTACGCCACTGCTAACACAGCCAGTTTAGAATTATATGATGTATTATTATACCCCCCGCTTGAAAAGCGGGAGGGTATATAGTAATCGTTAATTCCGTCCGTCCGTCTGTACGTCCGTCCGTCCGTCCGTCCGTCCGTCCGTCCGTCCGTCCGTCTGTTACGCTTTGGGGTACCCATCTCTTATCCGCAACTCCTCTCATACCACTGAATGAAATTTGATGAAACTTTCACAGAATCTTCATTACATATTGCCATTGTGCACCTCCTATTTTACTTTTTGATTCGACACATATTTTGGGTTTCCCGGCCACAGGAAAACATGGACTTTTTCACCAGTTATAACCATATGGGAGGCGGGGGGTATCATTTAGTGAGCTCATCGCTCACAGTACCTCTAGTTCGTTTTAATTACTGTATACAGGGAAAATTTCGCCCGTGTTTTATTTTTGCCCTTTCGCCTTACTCTCATTTGGGCGAATTGTAAACGGGGCGAATTCAAAAATTCAAGAATAAAGCATAATTTCTTAAATAAAACTATAATTGGACAAATTTAAAACAGGGCAAGATTGTTTGCGAAAATTACCCTGTATACAGTAACCCTGTATACAGTAATACCTACACTGTAAGTCTTTTAGAGATGTATGTACAATATTTTAAACATGATAAGAAATGGAAATTAGATCATTGAAATCTGTGTCAATCTGTTAATCAAGGTTTAATACTTGATTTTTTGCACCCTAGCCAATTTATGATTATTATTGAACAATATTTGACGGGCGTATCATGCTGTGGCGTTGTACTTTATTAGACAATAGTGAACACCATAAAATATTTCTGAATTGGCACCTACTCTGAAAAAAACCAGCGGGGATATTCGTCCCTATTGGACAGTTCTAGTTTTAATTGACTTGTTCATTTTGGGCTCATATATGAGAATATCTGTACAAAAATGTGAACTACAGCTTAAAACCACTCATAAAATCTTTAAAAAAAGAAACATCATTTCATCAAGTGTTAAAAATAGTTTTTACATTGCACAAAAGATAATGTAATTTCATTTGTCTCTTGGGAATAATGACTGGACATGCATCAAGTTAAAGATAAATTAATGAGTTTGGTGTGGGAAATTGAATATTAAGGCATCTCATTACATTATCAACCATGTGTTATTTCCTGGGAATCGGGCACAAGAATTAAAGATTCTCTTAATTGTAAATTATTGTCTGTCAAAGCACTTCATTACTGCATGGATGACCAGCTCTTTATTTTCAAAATGAATTTGCTATAAAGTTATCAAGATTAATTTGATTTTGTATAATATGATTTTTTTTTCAACAATTAGTTTGCAGAGTGTCATAACACATAATTGCAATATATTTTTTAATGTAGAAATAAACAAATAAAATTAAAAAAAAAATGTTACAATGGAATTACAATGTATTAGTATTGATGTTTCATTTGGTTGCACCTTAATTTGTTTCATTCATTAAGAAACATGAAGAGCAATCATATTTCACTGCAAATTTTTGTAAGTAAATTATGAACACCTCTAGAGCCATAAAATATTTTTGAATTTGGCGCCTTTTCTGGAAAACCCAGCGGGGTGTATTTGTCCCTATTGGACAGTTAATTCTAGTTAGTTAATTATTGTTTGAAGAAAATTTGACACTAAAAGAAGTTTGGTGTTGGAAAAAGTTTACCTTCACTCCCAGCCCCCGCGAAGAAGGATTGTCGAGTTTGGGCAATTTTTTTTTTTTTTGCTTGTCAACTTTTTTCAGGTAACTAAAAAAAAAATTCGCTGGCTGCCCCCCTTTCAAAAACGATACTACGTCACTGAATATTATGGAAATATTCCTGTCAGAGATCGAAAATGTAGTTTTTCAAAATTCAGTTCAATGGTTACTATTCAGTTACATTAAATATTAGAATTTAACGTTTACTGCATAGGAATAGTACATCAAATTTAAGGAAGATATACATGCAACTCCTTTCACACTTGAATCATGCACTGTTCAAAAAAGAACTCGCATACATACATATATCCAATAAGAATATATTCTTTCGACCCTATGTGATGAATGAAATTAATGAATAAATGTTTTATTCATTTAGTACAGAATATCATGATGATATTACGTTCTGCTTCAGCTATAGGTAAGACATTTTTAATTCATGACATGTTATTATATGGTTGGATCGATTCGCTTCAGTCAACATTTCTAAGCAGGATATGAGACCGAAGAATTTAAGATGGATTAACTGATGTCAGAAACCTATAAGACCAATGACACCACAAATTAAGGTAAATCAAGGTTTAAAAATAACAGGTGTTTACAGGTGTTTATCTAGTATTTTAAAAAAAAACTTTATACAGCTACATCTGTATTCCCGCGTTCAGTATATGCAGTATACAAGCTCCCAGTGTTTGTGTTTATCCTCTCGAAATAGATTCGACCTTTTGAAACCTTGGCCAGTTGTTGGCCACATGGAATGTCTGATTTAACCGCCCGCCATTTTGTATTAATCATTTTCCTTTCACCACTCGTTTTGGTTTTCCCTCCTTTGTCTGTCATCGCCATGAAAAACTAACGGCCCAAAGAGGTAGGTGTAAATGTCATTTTTTTTCTTTTAAAACCATGAATAACAGAGCAGTAGATTAAAATGCACAATGTAATTATAGTATTGGGTGGTCAAATATTAAGTTTGGAGCACATATGTACGCGGTGCATGCATGGTCATAAATTTATTAATTTCCGGCTGGACATTATTATGGACATTAATTGATTGTAGGACAGGTGGTCACATCATAGGTAGATAATGTTCCTAGGACAGTAGGATAATTGTGTATATAGACTAACAAACCTCGCTAAGCCTGTGCTTAAAAGTAAAGAGATTAAAAATATCTGTAACAAAACTAACATGTTTTATTTGATTTTTTATGGTTATCGATTACATCAGAGACATAATTACGTAGGTACATGATTGATATTATATGTCTCTGATGAGATGTAAACATGTGTAACGGGAGAGGAGAAAATGCAGCGGACCAGACCGGGATTCGAACCCGGGCCCCCTGAAACTCCGGTCAGGTGCTCTACCAACTGAGCTATCTGGCCACCGGCGATCGAACCCGGCTGACCGCCACATTCCTCCCTCCTTAAAGGTCTTTGGCCCTCCAAAGACCCCAACCCAGGCTCATCCCTGGCAGGTCTTTCACCTGTCAATTCCAGGGTGTCAGGTATCAGCATTCCTAACTGTTTCTGATATGTTTATCTTTAATTTGCTGAATGAACTGATCGTGAGAATCTGGCCACACAGACAGTTTCACAGGATGCATTTGTTTATGCAGCTGTACATTAAGCCCGCATGTTAATACTCATTATACTGTATATCACTGTAGCACTAGGGAAATTAATCAGTTGTAGTTCGACCGTCACTGTAGACACATGCTTTAATAAATATATATATCAAAACGTGGAACTTCTTATTTATCATATTCAGTGGAAGAATATTACATTTGGCGACGAGGATAAACTTTAATATTTGCTATTAACTCTTGGGAATTGATAAGTGACTTTCACCATGCCTACTTACGGAAAATTAACCTCATATGATGAAAGTGAAGACTGGATTCAATACATAGAGAGACTAGAAAGTTATTTTAATGCCAACGAGATAACGGACGCAGGCAAACAACGGGATATTTTACTTAGTGTTATGGGGAAAAATACATACAAACTGGTGAGAGATTTATTGGCGCCAACCAAACCTAGTGAAAAGGGGTATTTGGACATAGTGAAAATGATCAAGGATCATAAACACCCTGACCCATCAGAAATTATTTCACGCTTTAAGTTCAATAGTCGTGTGAGGAAACAGGACGAGTCGGTCAGAGAGTACGTAGCTGAACTGAGGAGCTTGTCCGAGCATTGTAAGTTCGGGGAAACACTGGAGACAATGCTGCGGGACAGACTGGTGGTGGGGATAAACGACGACAGGATCCAGAGGCGGCTGTTAAGCGAAACCAAGCTTAATTTCAAGGAAGCCCTGGAGATCGCCACAGCTATGGAAACGGCTGTTCGAAACGCCAAGGATATCCAAGCTAGTGCCCCTGCGTCAGCCATCAACAAAGTCGGAAAACATGCCCGGAAATTCCCTGTTCTGGAGAACAAGGACTGCTATCGTTGCGGCGAGAGCCATGCACCATCACAGTGTAGATTTAAGGATTCCAAGTGTCATAAGTGCAAGAAAAAAGGCCACATTGCGAGAAAGTGTAGGTCACACAGTGATTCTGGGAGGAAATTCACAGCAAAACCAAAAAGCGGTAAGACACATTTCGTTGACCAGTATGCCGAATCAAGCAACGATTCCGACAGTGATTGCGCATATGACATGTTTCATATGGAAAACAACATGAGTATCAAGCCGTACAGAGTTTCTGTGAAAATTAATGGATGCCCGACATAAATGGAAATAGATACTGGAGCTTCGGTGTCTATCATAAGTGAGGAGACGTACAAAGCTATTGGTAAGCCAGATTTACAGGAATCGAAAGCGAAGCTGAAAACTTACACTGGAGATGAGATTCCGATATTAGGGACTTGCAGAGTTAAGGTAGAGTACAAGTCAAAATCAGTAAACATACCAATCACTGTAGTTAGAAACCGGGGACCGAGTCTTATGGGACGTGACTGGTTGGGAGAGTTTCAACTGGATTGGAGCGAGATATTTTCCATATCGGAATTCAACAAAAGCGAGGGACTCAAGAAAACACTAGACAAATTTGAGGATGTTTTCCGAGACGAATTAGGAGCAGTGAAAGGAATGAAGGCTAAAATCTACGTTGATCAAGCAGCACAGCCTAGATACTACAAAGCCAGACCGGTACCATATGCAATTAAGGAAAAAGTTGAGCAGGAACTGGACCGTTTACATAAGAGCGGCATAATAGAGCCAGTGAAATTTTCGGAATGGGCGGCTCCCATAGTTCCAGTAGTGAAGGGAGATGGATCCATACGAATCTGTGGAGATTACAAAGTTACCGTTAATGCCGTATCAAAACTGGATAACTATCCGATTCCAAAAACGGAGGATTTATATGCAACCTTGGGAGGTGGCGAGGAATTTACCAAGCTTGACATGAATCAAGCGTATAATCAGCTTCTCCTGGAAGATGAATCTAAGAAATATGTGACAGTGAACACCCATAAAGGATTATATCAGTATAATCGCCTTCCATATGGAGTGTCATCAAGTCCAGGGATTTTCCAGCGGACACTGGAGAATCTGCTTCAAGGAATTCCGAATGTGTTGATACGTGTCGATGACATACTAGTCACAGGTCGTACAGCTAAGGAACATTTGGAAAATCTGGAGGAAGTTCTAAAACGAATTCAGGATGCCGGAGTTCGACTCAAGCGACGTAAGTGCGTATTCATGGCACCTGAAGTTGTGTATCTTGGGTACAAGATAAACAAGCAAGGAATCTACCCCGTAGCGGAGAAGGTGACAGCAATTAAGAATGCACCAAATCCGACTAAAGTTATCGAGCTGAAAGCGTATCTCGGAATGCTTAACTACTACAATCGGTTTCTACCCGATTTAGCGACAACGTTGAATCCTTTGCACAAACTGTTGCAGAAAAATCAAAAGTGGATGTGGGGTAAGGAGCAAGAGGATGCATTTCAAAAATCGAAGGACTTACTGCAATCTGACAAAGTGTTAGTGCATTATGATCCATGCAAAAAATTGTTACTTGCATGTGATGCATCGCCGTACGGGATAGGAGCAGTCCTATCTCATCAAATGGAGGATGGAAGCGAGCGTCCCATTTCCTATGCGTCACGTACCTTGACAGCGGCCGAGAGAAATTATTCTCAATTGGAGAAGGAAAGTTTGTCAATCATATTTGGCATAAAGAAATTCCATCAGTATTTGTTTGGGCGACCGGTGACAATCGTGACAGATCACAAACCGCTCATTGGGTTGTTTAGTGAGGACAAGCAAATACCATCAATGGCTGCTTCAAGAATTCAACGCTGGGCTTTAACATTAGCAGCTTATGAATACCGTATTGTGTACAAAGAGGGACGAAATCATGGAAATGCCGATGGATTGAGCCGACTTCCCTTAAAAACCAAGGAAACAGACACCCCTATGCCGTTGGACACAAGCATGATCCTAAATCACATTGATGAGCTACCCGTGACGTGTAAGGACATCAGACTATGGACACGGAGGGACCATGTACTATCAAAGGTACTTCATTTCATTCTCAACGGCTGGCCTGATAAATGTCCGGAAGAAGAATGTAAACCTTATTTTGAACGTCGGACTGAATTGAGCAGCAACGACGGTTGCATATTATGGGGCAATAGAGTGGTCGTTCCGAGTCCAGGCAGAAAATGCATGATAGATGAATTACATGAGGGACATCCTGGAATTACCAGAATGAAAAGTTTGGCCAGGAGCTACGTGTGGTGGCCTAACATGGACAGTGAATTAGAACGCTGTGTTAGGGAATGTGAGGACTGTCAAGTCAACATGAAAAACCCCGCTCTAGCACCATTACATCCTTGGGAATATCCGAGTAAGCCTTGGTCAAGGCTACACATAGATTTTGCAGGACCATTTATGGATAATATGTATTTTGTTATAATGGATGCGTACTCAAAGTGGCTCGAGGTCATCGTGATGAAAAACATCACTACCCGCACAACAATAGACAAATTGCGGAGCGTATTTGCAACTCATGGATTACCCGAAGTTATCGTTTCCGACAACGGACCATCATTTACAAGTAAAGAATTTGAAAAGTTCATTGCCAAAAATGGAATTCGGCACATTAAAACGTCACCTTATCACCCCTCAAGCAATGGATGTGCAGAACGGGCAGTTCAGACCTTTAAGACCGCCATCAAGAAGATTACAGGAGGAACCATCCAGGAGAGAGTTCATAAATTTCTGTTTAACTACCGAATTACACCACAGTCAACGACAGGGCTAACACCATCCGAAATGCTTATGAACAGAAAATTACGATCGAGATTAAATTTAGTAATGCCAGACATAGCAAGCAAAGTTCAAGAAAAACAAATCAAGCAGAAAAACTATCATGATATGCATACCAAACAAAAGAAAATTCGAGATCAATGAAAAAGTTTTTGTAAAAAACTTCCGCAAAGGCGATCCTTGGATACAGGGCAGCGTAGTTGAAATCACAGGACCGTTATCCTACAGAATCAAACTCAACAACGACTGTATTGTTCGGAGACACATAGATCATATCCTAAAAAGAGAAACTAAGGACATCTCTGAGACCGAGCTCGAGATATTCTTACCGAAAATCAAGGCACAGCCAGAGGTCACACCTGAAATTGGACCAAATGACACCCTACAAGCTAAAGAACGCGAGCCGAACGTAACTCAAAACGCAGAAATTCAAGAGCGCCGATATCCGATTAGATCCAGGAATAAACCTGCATATCTGAAAGACTTTCAGTGCTAATTGTGTTATAAGTGTAAAGAGGCATAATAATCCTCTAAAATTAAAAAGTATTGTACAATTGATGGTGACAATTTGATATTTTAGACATTATAATTAAAAAAAAAAAAACAAACAATATCTGCATTCAACAGTTCAGTTAAAAGTTCTGAGTAATGATAATAATTGTTCTTGATAGTTGTTTATCTAAGAGGGGAGGTGTCAGGTATCAGCATTCCTAACTGTTTCTGATATGTTTATCTTTAATTTGCTGAATGAACTGATCGTGAGAATCTGGCCACACAGACAGTTTCACAGGATGCATTTGTTTATGCAGCTGTACATTAAGCCCGCATGTTAATACTCATTATACTGTATATCACTGTAGCACTAGGGAAATTAATCAGTTGTAGTTCGACCGTCACTGTAGACACATGCTTTAATAAATATATATATCAAAACGTGGAACTTCTTATTTATCATATTCAGTGGAAGAATATTACACAGGGCATGGCACGGCACCAAATGTAACGGGAGAGGAGAAAATGCAGCGGACCAGACCGGGATTCGAACCCGGGCCCCCTGAAACTCCGGTCAGGTGCTCTACCAACTGAGCTATCTGGCCACCGGCGATCGAACCTGGCTGACCGCCACACATGTCTAGCGCAAACTCTTGATTGGACTGATTATTATACCATATGTTAATATACTATGGGTTAAAATTTATTCCCGAAACAAGAGCCTGTGGTTGGACTATCTAGCAAGAGCTTGAAATAGCAACGGAGCTTAATTTAGCTATTCAAAATAGATTAATAAAGCTATGTATTTGTGTTTTATTTTCCAAAAAAGAAATTGACAATTAAAAAACCGTAAGTATATATTTATTTTAAATTGACTTTGAACATAAATCCATAATTTTTAAAAATGATGATTCTAGTCATTAAATTGATTTTTAATAATGATGGAAATTCATTTTTTTTTTTAGAAAAATGATGAAAAACAGTCATTTCTATCTTGAAATTTATTTTAGAAATAGAGTTACCTCTGATATTAAAAATGACTGTATTTCATCATTTTTTTATCAAATTGTTAGGTCTGGGCGCACTTAATTATCTCGTTAGTTTTACGGCGCGCTAAATTATTTTGGTTTCAATTACTTGTCAAGATGTTTCTCTACACAAGGGTCTATGGCAGTATAGTGTACTATATTTAATTACTGTAGTAAATGGGTTGGAAAAATTGACTTGGGAATGGAAATATGATCAAAAGAAGTCAATTTTACAAAAATCAGAAG
The DNA here is from genome assembly GCF_032062105.1 of Saccostrea cuccullata. Taxonomy (NCBI): domain Eukaryota; kingdom Metazoa; phylum Mollusca; class Bivalvia; order Ostreida; family Ostreidae; genus Saccostrea; species Saccostrea cuccullata. Next base: position 91,435 of record NW_026929884.1, read on the forward strand.
ATCATGTACATCTATATACTTAGAAGAAATGACCATTATCCATCATTTTTAAAAATGATGGATTTCAGTCACACCCCTGAATGATTAATATGATTTTCAATTTTTTTGAGTAACTGCCTGTACATGTACAATAAATGGATAATAGTTGGTCTGCTCTATGTGCGCTGAGACAGTTGGACTAAGTATGATTGATTTACATTGTGCTTTAATATCTCATTGACCATAACTGACCTCCTTTATAATCAACTGCTTGATACTAAGAAAGAAAACCATCTGACAACAACTCTGACATGCTTACTTGGATATTTTTTTCATTTTTTAGCTCACCTGAGTTGAGGACTCAAGTGAGTTCCATCTGTCAGTCTGTCCATCTGTAAACCTTTCACACATTTTCAGCTTCTTCTCATTAGAATAACTTGACTAATTTCAACCAAACTTGCTGAAGTATCCCTAGGTGAAGGGGACTCATGATTATAAAAATAGAGGGCCAAATTCCTTTCCAAGGGGAGACAGTTAGAAACTAGTGAAAAATTTAATGGCATCTTTTGAAAATCATCTCAGAACCACTGGGCCAGGAAAGATGAAACGTAATGATATATTTAAATCATGACCGGGGGGGGGGGGGGGGGGGGCATCAATAGACAATCAAAGTTTTACATAGGAATATATAGGAAAAATCTTCAGAAATCTTCTTCTCAAGAACAGCAAAGTCATGATTGGCCATATTAATATGGAAGCATCCTTAGGTAGTGTAGATTCAAGTTTGTTTAGATCATGACCCTGGGGGTAGGGTGTAGCCACAATGTTCCATTAAAGTTTAACATAGCAATACAGGAAAAATCTTTTCAAGAACAGCAAAGTGATGATTGGTTACCGTACATTGTATATATTCACCTATAAGTCGATCAGTCCGCCTATAAGTTGGTTGTTTTTTTTTTTTAGGTTATTTGGCAATGATTTGCCATTGAGCCAATTATAAGTTGGTACAATTTTATGCCAGAATCAGTTGACAAGTTCTAATAAATGCTCGGATGTTTTACCCTGATTTCAATTGATATTTTAAGAAATGAAGTACCGGTAGATATTTAACTTTAAATCATAAAAATATAAATACTGCCCTCAAAAGATTAAAAATAAAATAAAATTACATGTAATTTATGTATAAATTCATAATACATAAATAAAATAATGTATCCATACTTTGTTCAATGATAGCTGTTGAAAATGTTTATAGAATACAATGTACTATGATTCACCATCCAGAAAATACCTGTCTTTTTATTACTCACCTATAAGTCGGACATAGACTGTTGCACTAAAATTTAACTCCCAAAATACTGACTTATAGGTGAGTATATATGGTATATGGAAGCATCCTGAGGTATAGTGTAGATGCAGAATGGATAACATTATGACTCCAGATGACTATATGCCAATGAATGGTACTATGTCAATACATAAATAAATTGAATTGATTGATTTAATTTAAGAAGTACCTGTGTGGTCAGCAATCAATCGCTTAATATAGCCTGAAAACTTTTAGAAAGCAAAGTCTTTCAAGAAGTCACAACTTGGTGTATAAATTTTCATGCAATGTTTTCAAAAGGGTTCAAGGTTGAATTATACTGCACCAAGGTGAGACTTTTTACGGAAAATAATGTGACCAAAAAACTATTTCAAGCTATATAGCTTAATTAAGGGATTGTGATGGACCTGTTAACCAATAAATAGCATGTGTTTTAAGCTGTTTCTTAATTAATTTATTGAGACAATTTCAAGTAGCATCAAGACTCCATCTAGACAAGTTTTAGATATATCCACAAAATCTATTTAATTGTCTTATAATTTTCAGTTTTGAAGTGAAACAATTAAAATGACAGGAAGAGGGAGAGCGCGTGCTAGAGGGAGAGCAAGAAAAGCAGAAGATGATGAAATTTGGAGGCCAGGTGAACAGAGCACACAGGCCCAACAGCCCCGAGTACAGGTAAGTGAGCAGGCCAGGTGACCATATTGTAGAGGCCCAAAAGTTTATTTGTATGGACAATTATTTATAAATACTACAGGAGTTTCAAGATGACTCAGTGTGAACAAAAAACTTTTCAAATGGGAAACCCTTAAATAATTTTTTATTTGAGCCACTTCTTTTAGGATGAAGGTGCCCAAGCTGGTCCTGAGCGTTCCTTGAGAGGTGCCCAAGCTGGACCTAATCAGGTTCTCAGAGGTGCCCAAGCTGGACCTAATCAGGTTCTCAGAGGTGCCCAAGCTGGACCTAATCAGGTTCTCAGAGGTGCCCAAGCCCAGCTAGAAGATGCGAGAAGAGGAATTGGAAATCTGCAGATTCAGAGATCAGTTGGTGGGTGATAAGAATAAGTATAGGCAGTTAGGCACATTTTTGTCCGGTTATGTAAAGGTTCTTACCTTGTAATTATAGGTGTTTAGTAGTGTTGGCAACGAGTACCCGGTTAACCGGTTAACCGTCGAACGTTGCGAGTATCGGTTAGTAAAACTGCTATTCGGTTACTCGGATAAAATAAATTCTACATAGTAAAGGCATAGAAAATGAATGTTTTATAATTTATAAATGTATACTAACTTACACATTAATTTTATAATAGGTACCGTTAGACTTGATCTAATGCATGGTTGTAGTGAATCAAATTGTTTTGATTAGATTTCACAGTTTATATAATTGATAGCTTTGATTGCTTGGGGTATACATATTTTGAAGGCCTGCGTTATAATTACCTGATTTGATAATTTAACGAGATGTCGCCGCAGACATAATAAGCTTGGAGTTCTAACAAAAGAACAGTTGATTCAAAATCTGTTAAATCACCCAAGCTTAAATTATTTGGAAACCAGCAATTTACTGGATACTCCACATATTAATTATTAATTATGGAGTATGTAAATAATTATTTTCCGTGATTTCGGGGGCTGAAAAAGAAAGTGTAAAATGGTGATTGACGATGACGTATTTCTTAGTCTTTGTGTCGAATTCCCTATGAATTTTCTTTATTTTAAAATCGTAAATCTTTGACGATATCGTATGTGTTTATTGTAAATATAATGTCCCTATACAGTATATTTGTGCATTACTACTACCGATAAGTATAGAATAAGATAAATAATAGATATTGATACTTTTACCAAAAATCATCCGAGTAACCGGGTACTCGATCGGAAGATGAAGCGAGTAACCGGTTACTAAAAATCGTCCGATTTGCCAACACTAGTGTTTAGGGAATCTTAATGTGTTCTTTTGCACGAAGAACAAGAAAAACATTCCACCTGTACACTTGCCTTCTACCGTACATCTTTTTTTTTTTTGCGATGATCTATTTTTTGGCATTTTTTGCGACCATTTTTAATTGGAAAAATATAAAGCATGCAGAAATTACGTCAGCTATAATGTGACATAAAAACATCATTTGAATCTAAAAAATTATTAATCTTAAAACAGAATAAAAACTATACTAATCTACCCCTTTTTCGCAAAATTTCCAACACACACACAAAAAAAACGGATATACGGTATTAGAGGTGAATGTACTGGTAGTTACAAGCAAACCAATTAGTGTCTTGTGTCTTACTGAGATCTTGCTTTCAGTTTCCTATTTTATTTCTGTTGGCTTTTTAGGTCACTCAGGACAGCCTGTTGAGCTGATGGCTAATTATTTCCGCCTTACGGAGAGTAAGAACTGGATCTATTACCAGTACCACATAGACTTCAGCCCACCTCTGGACTCCACAAGAATGAAGAAGAAGGTGTTTCATCAACTTCCACAGTTTAGGAAGAAAACCACTATCTTTGATGGAGGAATACTTTACCTGCCTCAAAGAATGCCAGATAAGGTACACTATAAATATATTTTTGTTTGGTCTGTGTACAATATGTTCAACATTTGGCAAAAGCTGATTTTTGAACAATTAGTTTGTGTTCATTTGATTTAGCATTTTCTGAATTTGCTTTTTATGAAGATACTGTTTACAGGGTCATTTTTGCCCCCATTTTATTTTTGCTTTTCTTTTTTGCCCTAATCAGAAAATAGGCAAATTTAAAACAGAACAAAATTTGCAAATGCAAAATAGTGGTAATAAGATGGTAAAAATAACCTGGTGTATACAGCATATAAATAAGACATTCATTGACGTATTTGATTTAGAATAAGCTGCTTTCTGCAGAAAATACTTATTAATTAGAATACAAAGGCAGATGTAATACTTTTACTGTTTTTGTTTGCTATTTCAGGTCACAGAGGTCACTGTGGGGTCACCAGTCGATAACTCACCAATCAGAGTGACCATCAGAGAGACCAGAGAGATGTCCGGTGCTGACCCAGAGACCGAGAAGTTGTACTGTGTCCTGCTAGGAAGGTGAGACTTATTCTACCATTAGCAGTGCTGTAGTTCATTACCTTCACCTGTTTTAGACCAGGACTGTCTGATCACAAATTTTTCGTTATTGCATACTGTAGATCACTTAATTTTCGCGACACCTTATTTTCGCGAGATAGTCATTGACTCTTGATTAGCGAGACAAAATTTTCACGAATTGTGGTTATTGCTCTATATAATCATAAGGAATGCTATTATACGCGAGAATTAAATTTTCGCGAGCACTCTCGCGTAATTACGCGAAAATAAAGTGCTTGCGAATAAATAGTGATTTACAGTACATTGACAGTGTAAATGTACAAATTTTATTCACCAAAAACCAAAATTCTTGAAAATTGTGCCTTGTTTATAATTATTAGAAACCTTCAGTGTATCTCACAAAAATATGATACATGTATTGTTAAAATTATAGTAGTTACTAAAATCAAATAATACTTTATTGCACAATAAATTTATAGAAAGTTTAGTATAGAAACTTAACTTGATCCTCTTGTTGCAGAATTTTGGAAAATCTACTGGGGATGACATTCATTGGTAGAAATTACTATGACATGAGTCCAGAAGTGGTAAAGAAATACCCTGATCACCGGTAAGTTCTTACGTACAGGAATTACTATGACATGAGTCCAGAGGTTGTAAAGAAATACCCTGATCACCGGTAAGTTATAACAGACAGAAATTACTATGACTTGAGTCCAGAAGTCGTAAAGAAATGCCTTGACCACCAGTAAGTTCTTGTTTACCCTGATCACCAGCAAGTCTAACATTCAGGAATTAATTACTTTGACATAAGTCCAGAGGTTGTAAATAATTACCTGCATCAACCGTAAGTTCTTACACACAGAAAATAGCATCCAAGACTTGCCCTAAATTCCTAGACTGAAAAAAAACACTCTCCAAATTATCTGGTTGTCTCCTAGTAAAATGATGTTTGAAATTAAAAAATATAAAAATTTGGTTTTATCTATTTTGGTTGTTTATAATTCTTAAAGCAGTTGGTTTTCAGACACAAATGATATCAAGCAGTTCCATAGCCTATTTTATTTCTTGACAGTTTATCCATTTATCCTGGCTATGTAACAAGCATTGCTAATTACGAGAGTGGAATGCTCCTTTGTGCCGACATAAGCCACAAAATTCTACGAGACGACACAATGTGGACTCTCTTCCAGGAAGTCTATGGCTTAGCTAGGGATGAAGAAGATCATAAGATGCAGATTAGAGCTAGATATGTGGGATGTACTGTCATAACGAGGTAGTTAACAATATGAAGATATTTACCTAGTGGAAAAAATCGAATTTTATAAAATTTTTGATGGATTTATTTTAGAAACATTTTTGACTCTCATGATCTGAAGTATAAGTTTTCCTCTATCATTAGGTACAACAACAGAACTTATAAAATCGCTGATGTTGACTTTTCCAAGCATCCCACCGATTCATTTCCCAGGGCTGACGGAACAAGCATGACCTACATTGACTATTACAAACAGGTTAGTCTTATACATGTACCTGAGTGCTTAATGTAATCAGAGAAAGATACAAAAATGAAATAGCTCTGTCCAAAAATATCATGAAGTATAGGTCCTGATGTTGGAATGTAAAGCCATTGTTGAGAGATGAAATGTTAGATTATTCTTTACCTAGCAATACAACATAAATCTTACTGATGTAGCGGTACAGCCATTGATTCTACATCGCGTTCCGAGGCGAGAGAGACGACCGGGCCGCCCTGAGTTTGTATACCTGATTCCTCAGCTGTGTCATCTCACTGGTGAGTATACTCAGTGGTAGTTCTAAACATGAAGTACCTACCTCTCAGAAACTTGGCATAAAATCTATTTTCATTTCTGGTTGTTCTGAGCTTATAAATGAGACTTTAAATTCCTATTTGTAGGGCTAACAGCTCAACAACGCTCAGATTTTCGTGTCATGAGGGACATCGCTGAAACAACTCGCGTGGAAGCATATAATAGAGCAGCCAGTCTTCAGCAGTTTGTCAACAGAATTAACAGGTTTGTCAGGAAAAGGTCCCTTTTTTAATCAAAATCTTATTTTGGACTTCTAATACATCTTCTATTACAGTAATAAAATTGATTTTAATACTCATGCAGAGCCAAGCATTCTAAAATTTTAAATTGTTATAATTTGCAAAGGAAAGACCTCAATTAAAAACATAAGGAAAGAATGCAATCATTTGGTGTTTTGGGGGGGTTACTCTTTGCAAACATAAAATGTTATACTAGCGTATGATGACAAGAGGTACTGTGTACAGAGAAATTTTCACTTCCGTTTTATTTTCGCCCCTTTTGCCTTACCCTAATTAGGGTGAATTTAAAGACCCAATTTTTTTACCGTACGGTTACCTGAGGAGGGGGAGTGGTCCAAGTAACAGTGGTGTTATTTACCTGGAGACCCCCAATACCCAAGATGTCAAAAATCTATATACACGTAGCATTACACAGGAAGTCTGTGTCTGGTGATCAGGGTCAACATTCCGTGTTTCTTGTCTAAATTTGAGTGAAACTACTTGAAATAATTGTAACATTTCAATATAAAATTTATTTATAAATACTTTCAGCGATATCTAATGAAGAAAAAAATTATAAAGAAATATCGTTTTTATATTTTAAAAAATGGCAAATTAAAGAGAACACAGAGTAAAACTACAAAGTTAACATATCTTTTTTAAATTAAACTTGCGTAAATGTCAAATTTAAAAAAATGTAATAAAATATTCCATTCATAGGTAGGCCTATCCGTAGTGTGAACATACACAATGTACCGTACGTACCGCGATAGGAATATTGCCTACGTTCTGACCAACAATTGAGTCGAAAATATTCACCATTTGCAGGTGTTCGTATGTTTAAAATTTATCATTGTTTGCAAGATTTTTTTTTTTTTTTATACTTTTAAGAATTGATCTTTGGCTGTATATATTCATTTTAAATTTCGAGTATTTGGTACTGACAGATGTTAGGAAATTCGAACTAAAAGTTGCAATCTCGAAACTCGGACAGCTGTTTCTGACATTTCAGAACTTTACAACGGAACATGGTATAGATTGTATTCATATATAAGTAGGTAAAAGATCGGATAAAGGAATTTTTTATCCGTGCCGTTTGTGCTAAATATCTTTTCCTATTTATCATATTCCAATTTTAATCGGCAAATAGCGTTTCTGTGCAGACTGGTCTAAATTCTACAGCAGATATCTTGGACGACATACCGCCTAAAATACAATATAGCCGTTGAGATTAAAAGCAAAATTTTATATTTTATGAAGTCATGTTTTATTTATCTACTCTCAATTGTTTTTAAAATAAAATTTTTACCAAGATATTTTAACCCCCGTGTATACAAGGCGGCTACATGAAAGTGTTTGACGCGTGACCAGGCAATCGTTTTCAGAGGACACAAACTCAGACTATCAGGTAGCACGGGTAGCTGGTCTGTCAATCAAATCAGAAGCTATTGTTTTTTTAATGATTGACAGGCGGTAATTTATTGATCTTGAATCAGGTAGATTTTGGGGGCGTTAACATAAAATTGGGTGTTTAAAACGGGGCAAATTTAAAGAAATAGTATAATAACTTAAATAAAATTATAAAAGGGCAAATATAAAAGGGGTTTAAATTGTCCGCAAGTGTGAAAGGGCGAAATGACATGGGGCATAAATAACCCTGTATACAGTATAATTATAGTACTATACAGGGGTATTTTTCAAAAAAACAAAAAAAAAGAAGAAAAAGCACTTTTGGTAAAGAATATTATTTTTCTGTATTTCCAGTAACCCTCACTTCCAGAGAGAGATGGAGGGCTTGTCATTCTCTACTGACATGTTGACTGTCAAAGGAAGGATCCTCGCCAGAGAGAGTGTAAAAGTCAGAGATTCCCGCAAAATGGTAATTAACATCTATCAAGATTTCATCCTTTATGGCATCATAAACAGATTTGAATGATTCTCACATTGAAACATTTGAAGTAATTACATAAAACATCAATAACATGTGTAATATGATGAATTTTTCTTGTTGCAGGAAGTAGATTTAAAGTTCAAAATGGAGGATGCTGCATGGGGAAGAGAGATGCACAACATGCATCTGTCACTTCCTGTCAAGCTGTCGAGCTGGGTGCTTCTCTGTCCCAGCTATTGTTCTAATGTTACAGGCAACTTTATCAGTCAGCTACAGAATGTAGCTCATAAAATGGGGATACAGATAGATTATCCTATGTTGTAAGTATAAGGAAGAATACCAGAAGAAATTTATATCAAGAAGTTGTGTTTTTCAGTACAACTTCTAATAAGAATTAACTTAAAAAAAAATTGTAAAAATTTTCAAAACTGGAAGCCTGTCAAAAAGACATTTATATAGTTATTCTGTGTATTGATCTGGCCAGCTCTAGAGTATATTGCACATGATAAGTATAAACTTTTGGTGTAATAGACAGGTGTGAATGCAAGGTGAGGAATAAAATTTTCATGACCACTTGTCCAATATGCACAAAATCAAAAACATTTGATTGCTATTTTTCTGTGTCTCTAAGTACTTTGGATGTCATAAAATTAGGAAAGACATTGCTATTATCAATTATACAAGTAATTTTCACGGTCACCTCTATTTTAGTTTTGCTCCAATTTTGCTCTACTCTTTGGTTGGGGAATTAAATATGGGTCAAATTCAAAGAAAACCATACAATTTCTAAAATACATTTGTGACTGGGTGAATTTAAAATGGAGGAAATGGCTTACAAGTGTGATAAGGCAAAAATAACAGGTGGTGAAAAATCATCCTGTGTACGATATATTGTAAGTCATATCTGAAATAATAATATATAAGGAATAACTTTCTAATTTTTTGGTTTCAATGATACATGTCAATGACTTTTGTGATACAATTTGCATAAACGCCTTCAGCGTTTTTGCATTATAAAATTATCACACAAGCCAACTGATTGACCATTTTCATGAAACCAAAAAATCTTACAGTTATTCCTTATATTTACATGCACCTGGTTCTGCAATTCACTTGCTACAAGTCCCGCTTCTGTCTAAATTTGTCCTGACCCAGTAGTGATTTTTTTTAACTGATGCATCTAAGGATGAAACAGTAAATTCATGTAGAAAAAAGTTTTTCTTAAACTTTGTAATTTTATCTTTGACAAAGACGTTGGAAATGTAAATGTTTACCAGTAAGGAAATTAAGATTTTCAAAGTTTCCTCTTAATTGTTAATTTTTATACAATAGTGCACCCTTATTTCTGTTTCCTCTCTTATCCAGCACACAGACACTTTTTTCTTTTATAAAAGTTAACCAACTTTCACATTTTGGCTGAATAAAAATTACTTCCTTTCTTGTGTTAACACTCTTTCATATAAAATTTAAAATAATAAAAATGCATTGAAAATAGAGGCTCTGTGGTAAACTGTTATATTTTCAGTAGACAAATCATTGTTATAATGAGAATATAACCAAAAGAAAAGGCAAAAAATAAGATATCTCATCGTCGAGGACAATAATGGCGCCCTTTCAATTCACTTTAAAAGCAGAGTTGTGGAAAACTTTTTCAGATAGCCAGTCATTCGGACTGGCAAGGAAACAAAATTAGCCGTTCTGAAGTGATTTTTGTCGGTCCGAAATAGTAAGTCGCAAAATAAAAAAAAAAAAACAATTATTTTTATTCACTTTATAACACATCTACTTAATAAATCATGTTAAAAATAATACAAAATTCAGTCTCCATTTCCAAGTCATCTTCCGTTTTCATTTAATTTTGCATTTATAACATTACTTGATACCACCGCTTTTGGGCAGGTGACAATACTAATTCAGCGTAGTGAACATAATTTTAGTAAACATTTATGCATTTTGGAATTATATTAACCTAGAAAATGGGTCTAAAAATTGCAAAAATTCCTTGCATCGATAATAAAGATATCAACATGATCGGTGAAAAAACGAAAATCTGGGACAGTCAGAAGTACATTGTACTAGATTTACTGTTTTCCCCACCTGTGCATGAATTCTTTCTGTTGAAATTTTTCATATTTACCGATAGCTCATCTTTATGTTTTTTCCTTTAATATGTTTTCTACTTAATTCTGTCCCAGTTCGGCAGTTTTAAATTTAATAGGTCACGAGAACCATGGTAGTTTCTCATTCATTTACAGCCTTGATCTCGTTAAAAGAAAAGGTATTATGCAATCGCATATAAGGTACGATAATTAAGGTGGAAAATGCACAGATGATAAATGGACAAACAAAGAAAACTTTAACCAAAAAAGAAGCCAGTCATTTGGGCCGACATTGATAGCATTTTTATCGGTCATGCAAATTTTTTGTCGGTTTTGCCGGCATGACCGGCAGTTTTCCACAACTCTGTAAAAGTGTGTAATTTACCACCTGTGAATGCATTATGTTTATTTTGTCTAGACCTCAGATGACGAATGATAACATTGGCACTTATGACAAGATGCTAAAGCAGACGGTCAATCCCAGTACCCAGTTAGTGATGTGTATCCTCCCCAACTATCAGAAGTCACGCTACGACCATATAAAGTCAGTCTGCTGTGTCACTCACCCAGGTAATGGTACAGCTTACCTAGGACAGAAATCACTTATACTGAGAAGAAGTAATTTACTTGTAAGCTCTCCTTATTGTTCTTAAGCTGTAGAAAAAATATATTTTAAAAATAAGAATATTTTTATAAAGAGTTTGGAGTATAGCTTTTCATCTCTCTGACTGTTTGTTCACAAAAACTTTAACCTTGCCCATAATGTTTGATTTGTTGGAGCACTTGGGCTTTAATATTTCACATGTATTTCTTATGACAAGACTTTTGGGTACCAACATTTTTAACCCCTTGAGCAAGCTGTTGTATGATTTTGATTTGCCTTTCAGTTCCCAGTCAGTGTGTGGTAAAGAAAACGATCAGTAATCATAAAACCCTGATGTCAGTAGCTACCAAAATAGCCATCCAGATCAACTGTAAACTAGGGGGGTTCCCCTGGGAAGTCGCCAACCCTGTATGTACAGATAGGAGACTGCATGAGCAGTACAAATTTATAACACTAAATTTAGATTTATGTGCTATGTATTATCTTGGTATTGCTCTATAGAAGTTTTAGAGCAGTCTAGTTCCCATGCAGTTTTCTAATGCTTTCAGAATTCTGCTGAGAAAATGTGTATTGTTATTCACTGAAGTGTAATTTATAAAGTAACATCTATTTTCTTCAGCTGTCTAGACATGCAGTGATGCTGGTAGGGATAGACACCTATCATGACAGTAAGACTAGAAACCTGTCCTATGCTGGTGTGGTGTGCTCCATCAACCCTGGCTTCAACTGCTACTATTCCAAGACTCTGGCACAACACCCAGGGGAAGAACTGCTGAATGGAATCACCGTCTGCATCTTTGGTAAGGAGGTTGGGGGCATTTTGTCTGGGTACCTTAGAGCAATAACTTGCCATCCAATGGTAGTTGAACCACCTATAAAACCTTTGGCATTCTATTTCTCATTAATTTCTTGAATACACTTTGACTATATGATTGAAAGTTACAAGCTAAACATGACATTTCTCAGTAAATATGTTGCCGTTAGTCAACATGTTTGTTAAATAATAATATTCTGTGATTCATTTTTAGCTGCAATGAAGAAGTACCATGAGAGAAATGGCTACTTCCCTAGGCGGGTGATTGTTTATCGTGATGGTGTGGGTGACGGACAGATCCAGGCTGTTCTTGAACATGAGAAGCCCCAGTTCCTGGCAGCCTTTGACAGACTGAATTTGGTGCAGCCCGATGATAGGTAGGCATGTAATTCAGGAGCAGAGATCATATTATCATATATTAGTAAGTAATGATTGGTAAAAGTTATTATCAAGTTATTTTAATCATGAAGTTCGTGACTTAGATGAAAAATAAGTACATGTATATTAAGGTCTATGATTAGTCAATGTGCTCAGAGTCGCTCGTCCCTCTTACTCTCACAACAACACCTGGGTGAAGAGAAAATTCGGACAACTTTACATTAATATTCAATTGATTTTTCTTCACAGTAACTCTGGACCTACAATGCATTGCTTTATTAAGCTACATGTACGTTCGTGCAAGGGTGTAACGGCAAAAAATAAACTTGATTTTAAAAATACATTGCTTAAAAATCTTCAAATCTTTAAAATCAGCACTGTTAAGGCTTCTGTTTGGTAATACAACTTACATAACCCTGATGTTAGACTGGCCTTGCTTGTCTGATTGTGTGACCAGTCTAAGATTAGACATACATGTACCACATGTCACGTGGTTTGAAGAAACGGGTGTAAATACAGTTTTTTAAACAGTACTCTGACTCTACGCTCACCCTAATGGTCACACCATTAAATTATTACCATACTTTTATTTCTTTTCTTAATTTTTTGTCATTTTTTTCTTCACCATTATTTTAGGCCTAAGCTATCCATCATTGTTGTGAAAAAAAGGATAAACACTCGATTTTTCATGAGAGGAACCAAAAAGAACCCAAATCCTGGAACAGTTGTGGATACAAACGTCACCAAACCAAGACCAAATGTCTTGTGAGTATAACCTTATATATGTACAAATAAATGCAGAAATTTAATAGACCAACACCTTTTGTCCTTCTGCTTTCCCACAAGAATTGTAGTTGATGTGTACTTCAGATTTTGTAAAAAAAAATTTCATTGAGTTTTACGTATACCAATATTTGCATAAAGTCATGCAAATACTGTTTTCCTATAAAGTGCCCTGATTTCTTTTATTGTACATGTTTGTATTCTTTCAGATGTATCAAGTGTTTTAAGCATTTGATAGTACATTAGTCACATATGAAACTTGATCGTATTGATTTGTCCTCAATTCTGTTGAAAACTTCCAAATACACTATACTGTTAACCTTGTACATGACTTTGCTAGGTACGACTTCTTTTGTGTGTCACAGTCGGTAAGACAGGGAACAGTGACTCCAACACATTACAATGTGGTAGAGGATGAAAACGGTGAATTCCTCACACCAGACCGCATGCAGCAATTGGCGTACAAATTGACACATTTGTATTACAACTGGCCGGTGAGTTTATAATATGTACCCTAGGAGGAAAGAAGTCTTACACATCTTATATACTTGAACTTGATTACCGGTACTAAAGAAAAAGTTTATGCTTCTGATATGGCCTTCTTAGATTGGGTTCAGATTTTAAAAGGCACAGGGCAAACTTTCTTTTTTTATTCTGATAATTGCACTATCAGTTTTTTAAGCAACTTCCACCTGACCCTTGATATTTTCATACTCTATGCATTGTTTATTTCAGGGAACCATTCGGGTTCCAGCGCCTTGTCAGTACGCCCATAAATTGGCCTACCTGACCGGTCAGTCCCTCCACAGGGACCCGTCCGAGCTGTTGGCTGACCGTCTCTTTTTCCTGTGAAACTTGACGGAGTACCAGTGCTATGAATTGTTTTAATTAACAACAATAGTATCCTGGCTATGGATACAGGTGAAGTACCAGTGCTATGAATTGTTTTAACAAACAGTAATACTATCCTGTGTATGGATACAGAGACTTGTATATAGACATTGTTTACACTAGAGGTCATGAAGTACAGACCTTAAAAATGACTTACTATATGTTAAAGTTAGAATTAATATATTTATGTATTAGTTTTGTGTGTATCATGTACAGGTATTCAGTGAATTGTTGTATTTTAGTACATATCAAGTTGTATTGTCATTGGAGATTATTTGGAGTGTATTATTTAGTTTACAATAAAAGTGGTGATGGATTTAATATACCTGTTATCTTCCTAATGGAGAAACATTTGTACTTCACATAAAATTACTTCAGATCAGGGAATATATTTTCTCAAAGAAAGCTATTTTGGCAAGTTCAAAAGCAACTTAGGTATAAATGTGTATATGGTCAGTAGCTAAAACATTATTATCTCCTAATCACAGGGCTGTAAAGTTTGTCATATTATATTGGTAAAATGGTTAAATCTGTAACAAGAAAAAAAAAAATAAAAGCCCCAATTTTGCATTTTCTGGTTGAAAATTGATCAGTAAGTTTATTATAGGATCAAAATATAAAACTACATCATGAACAAGTATCCAGGCATTTTGGAAAAATATCTTTTACTAGTTTTAACCCATCAATACCTGCATATAAAATTCACAGCGGATGTGACTGGTCGAAAAAGGATGGTTGCTTTTCCTGGGCACCTCCTCTGGTGTTTTAAGGGGATAATTTAGTTTGCTCTGTTTGTAGTTTGTATTTTTACTGGGTTTATGAGATTAGTCTACTCCTACAAGTAAGAACCTTGTGGGAGCGCACTTTGAAAAAAAATACTAAGTTTGAAACAAAAAATTCAAAGTGCGTTAAAACTGAGACCGTGGCAAAATCAAATCACTTTGAGATTAAAAAAAAATCAAAGTGCGTTAAATCTGGGACAAATTCAACACATTTTGAAAAAAAATTCAAAGTGCGTTAAGATTGTACATCAACATTTTCACCACAGAGAAATTTAACGCATTTTGAAAAAAAGGGGGGGGGGGGCAAAAAAATTAAGCCCCAATATTTAATGCCAATATAATTTATATCTTTGCAAAATAAAAGTGTGTGTGTGTATGTTGAGGGGGGGGGGCTAAGCTACCTCTATAGTCCCTAGGTTCCGATGTCTATGCTATACTATATATATATATATATATATATATATATATATATATATATATATATATATATATATATATATATATATATATATATATATATAAAATCCAAATTCAAATGACAAACTCAAACTCGAAGGACTTAAAATAGTTTTGCAAAATAATCATTTCTTTTTTGATGACAAGTACTATCTACAAACAAAAGGGACAGCAATGGGGACAAAAGTCGCCCCTACCTACGCAACTCTCGTTCTAGGTTTTCTGGAGGAAAAACTTTTTTCAGAATGCAAAACATTTTTTGGAGAGGATTTTGGTACATACATTGAAAGAAACTGGAAACGTTATTTAGATGACTGTTTTATTTTTTGGACAAAATCTCTAGAAGATCTACAACAGTTTAACAGCATTCTAAATCGGCTCCATGAAAGTATGCATTTTACAATGGAAATCAGCGAAGACAGATTGCCATTTTTAGACATTCTTATGATAAAAGAGGGAAGAAAAATCATAACGGATCTCTATTACAAGAGCACAGACTCCCATCAATATTTGATTTTCAACTCATGCCATCCCTCCCATACTAAAAGAAACATCCCTTTCAATATGGCCAGGCGAATTTGTACTATTGTTATTGATGAGGATCGCAGAAATACAAGACTATGTGAACTAAGAATTTTTCTTTCTAGACAAAAATATCCATCAAAATTAATTGAGGCTGCTATACAAAAGGCAAAGGAAATACCCGTTAACGAATTACGTACTATTAGACATCACAAAGAGGAGAGCAACGAAAAGATCCCTTTTGTTCTAACCCACAACCCAAGAAATCACAACATCTTTAAAACTGCCAAACAATTTTTCCCTATTATTCAACAATCAGAAACATTAAGGGACCTTATTAAACCAAAGGATATACTACACAGCAGGCGTCAACCTCCCAATTTGAAAAAGATTCTCACCACTGCCAAATTTACATCGAACCCCGAGAAACCGATGGTTTCTAAGTGCGAGGATCCACGATGCGGAACCTGTCAATTTTTAAAAACCGGCCAAACCATTATTTTTAAAAACGGAATGAAGTTTGACGTTAAATCTTCTATGACGTGTAAATCTAAAAACCTTATATACTGTATGACGTGTCCTACATGTGAGGAAAATTATATAGGACAAACCGGAACCAAATTAGCCGATCGTGTTCGCGTGCACAAACAACAGATTAAAGATCCGACCATACGAAACACGCAATGTAGTGAACACTTTGATTCTTGTGGCAAAGGACATTTTTATATATTTCCTTTTTACAAAATAAAAGAGGAAAATGAACAATTACGGAAAGCCAAAGAACAATATTTTTAAAATCTGTTTAAACCAAAATTGAACTGCTAAAAGGAATTTATATCAAATTATTTTAGTACATGTATGTACATTTTATATAAAATGTCTCCATTATTGTACATTTATATTAGGCGCTTAACTTTGATCATATGAACTGTAAAACTTTATCTGTGCGCCTCATTTAACTGTGATTATAATTACGTCACAATCATTATGTTTAACGTTGCCTACATAACGTCACGAGAATGACGTCACAATGTAACTTGTTTACAATTTCAAATCTACTGATGAGCCCGCATGGGGCGAAAGCGCTTTAGATAAAAGTTTGAGTTTGTCATTTGAATTTGGATTTTATTTTATCCCTATACCAAGGAAAAATATTTTTTTGAATATATATATATATATATATATATATATATATATATATATATTAGGGATGTCAACGAGTACCCGGTTAACCGGGTACTCGATTGAACGTCCGAGTATCGAATACTAAAATCGGTACTCGGTTACTCGGATGTATATTTTAGAATGTTTCTAAGCTCATTTATTAATGCATTAAAACATCGGTTTTAAAACGTAAAATGTTCATTGCAATTGTACATACAGTAATTAGGGTTTTCTACACCTCTTAATGACCGTTATCGCCCGCGACAGTGTTTATACAGTAATTATCATGACCAAACACCTACTACCTGGCTTTTCTCACCTTCGACTGTCTTCTACCCTTATTTTTTGTTTGCTTTAATGATTTGTTTTCACTGCACATCGTTTTAATAAGGTCTTTTGTGTTTAAATAAATTAGATTATTTTGTCAATTCTCCAAGAAGCAGTAAATTCTCGGGAAAAGAGACAGATGATATATTACACGTGCAAATGCATTGTTGATATGGTTGTGTTTGATTACATACATTACATTAATTCAAATGGTTGAAGGCAAAGGTTTAAAAAAAAAAAACTGATGTCCATCGTTGCATCAAATTACAACAAACCATTCCGTAATACTATAAAATAAAGGATCGAAAACATGTAGGAAGATCGGAAATCCGCTCTGTGATAGGAGAAGCTCTGACGACTGATTACATGGAAATCAAACGCAACCAAAGAGTTACATTAGAATTACGGAGCAGATTATTATTTTTAAAAAAACTGTGAACCATTTATGATTTTAATCCTTGTGTTTATCTGATAACTAAATTTTTCTTTAAAAAATGTTATATTAAATTTCGTCGGGCATGAGGTGCTCATAATTATTACATCAGATTAACCACTCTCTACCATCGGCTCATACATTCACCCCTGTCGTTGGCTCGCGTATACACAGTGTTAAACACGAGAAATAGTGCGTTTGTTTTAATTCATTACAATTCAATTTCTATGCTTATGTCTGAGTTTTGAGATAGATATTTACTAAATCAATCCAGATATATTAATTTAAATTGAAACAATTCTTCAAATATCATGTTTTATACGTTACGTCAAAAATCTTGACGTGAGCCCATTGCAGAGGTGTCTGAGAGAGGAACGAACGACAACTCTGCATAGGAGATTGCAGATTAACGGGTAAATCTCCCATCGGAGCATGTGGTTTTATTATACCCCCCGCTTGAAAAGCGGGAGGGTATACAGTAATCGTTAATTCTCTCCGTCTTTACGCCTGTCCGTCTGTCTGTCCGTCCGTCTGTTACGCTTTGGGGTACCCGTCTCTTATCCGCAACTCCTCTCATACCACTGAATGAAATTTGATGAAACTTTTACAGAATCTTTATTACATATTGCCATTGTGCACCTCCTATTTTACGTTTTGATCTGACACATATTTTGGGTTTCACGACCACAGCAAAACATGGACTTTGCCATTATAGCTATATGGAGGCGGGGGTATCAATTAGTGAGCTCATCGCTCACAGTACCTCTAGTTTCTACAAGAGTTTACAATGTTTTACAGTTATCAATGTTAATTACTTGTTCATATTTATTAACACTTTTACCGAGTACCCGGGTACTCGATCGGAAAAACGTCCGAGTAACCGAGTATTAAAAATCGACCGATTTGACATCCCTAATATATATAT